>NW_027039300.1:28206-55179 GCF_034236695.1 Oncorhynchus nerka | reverse complement strand
CTAACCCTAACCCTCTAACCCCCTACTAAACGGCCATGTCTTGTTCTATGTTGCTCTGTCTGTACGCTACGTCTTGTTCTATGTTGCTCTGTCTGTACGTTACGTCTTGTCTTGTTCTATGTTGCTCTGTCTGTACGCTACGTCTTGTCTTGTTCTATGTTGCTCTGTCTGTATGCTACGTCTTGTTCTATGTTGCTCTGTCTGTATGCTACGTCTTGTTCTATGTTGCTCTGTCTGTATGCTACGTCTTGTTCTATGTTGCTCTGTCTGTATGCTACGTCTTGTTCTATGTTGCTCTGTCTGTATGCTACGTCTTGTTCTATGTTGCTCTGTCTGTATGCTACGTCTTGTTCTATGTTGCTCTGTCTGTATGCTACGTCTTGCTTGTTCTATGTTGCTCTGTCTGTATGCTACGTCTTGTTCTATGTTGCTCTGTCTGTATGCTACGTCTTGTTCTATGTTGCTCTGTCTGTATGCTACGTCTTGTTCTATGTTGCTCTGTCTGTATGCTACGTCTTGTTCTATGTTGCTCTGTCTGTATGCTACGTCTTCTTGTTCTATGTTGCTCTGTCTGTATGCTACGTCTTGTTCTATGTTGCTCTGTCTGTATGCTACGTCTTGCTTGTTCTATGTTGCTCTGTCTGTATGCTACGTCTTGTTCTATGTTGCTCTGTCTGTATGCTACGTCTTGTCTTGTTCTATGTTGCTCTGTCTGTATGCTACGTCTTGCTTGTTCTACGTTGCTCTGTCTGTATGCTACGTCTTGTTCTACGTTGCTCTGTCTGTATGCTATGTCTTGTCTTGTTCTACGTTGCTCTGTCTGTATGCTATGTCTTGTCTTGTTCTACGTTGCTCTGTCTGTATGCTACGTCTTGTTCTATGTTGCTCTGTCTGTATGCTACGTCTTGTCCTATGTTGCTCTGTCTGTATGCTACGTCTTGTTCTATGTTGCTCTGTCTGTATGCTACGTCTTGTTCTATGTTGCTCTGTCTGTATGCTACGTCTTGTTCTATGTTACTCTGTCTGTATGCTACGTCTTGCTTGTTCTATGTTGCTCTGTCTGTATGCTACGTCTTGTTCTATGTTGCTCTGTCTGTATGCTACGTCTTGTTCTATGTTGCTCTGTCTGTATGCTACGTCTTGCTTGTTCTATGTTGCTCTGTCTGTATGCTACGTCTTGTTCTATGTTGCTCTGTCTGTATGCTACGTCTTGTCTTGTTCTATGTTGCTCTGTCTGTATGCTACATCTTGTCTTGTTCTATGTTGCTCTGTCTGTATGCTACATCTTGTCTTGTTCTATGTTGCTCTGTCTGTATGCTACGTCTTGTCCTATGTTGCTCTGTCTGTATGCTACGTCTTGTCTTGTTCTATGTTGCTCTGTCTGTATGCTACGTCTTGTCTTGTTCTATGTTGCTCTGTCTGTATGCTACGTCTTGTCTTGTTCTATGTTGCTCTGTCTGTATGCTACGTCTTGTCCTATGTTGCTCTGTCTGTATGCTACGTCTTGTCCTATGTTGCTCTGTCTGTATGCTACGTCTTGTCCTATGTTGCTCTGTCTGTATGCTACGTCTTGTCCTATGTTGCTCTGTCTGTATGCTACGTCTTGCTTGTTCTATGTTGTTCTGTCTGTATGCTACGTCTTGCTTGTTCTATGTTGTTCTGTCTGTATGCTACGTCTTGCTTGTTCTATGTTGCTCTGTCTGTATGCTACGTCTTGTCTTGTTCTATGTTGCTCTGTCTGTATGCTACGTCTTGTTCTATGTTGCTCTGTCTGTATGCTACGTCTTGCTTGTTCTATGTTGCTCTGTCTGTATGCTACGTCTTGTTCTATGTTGCTCTGTCTGTATGCTACGTCTTGTTCTATGTTGCTCTGTCTGTAAGCTACGTCTTGCTTGTTCTATGTTGCTCTGTCTGTATGCTACGTCTTGTTCTATGTTGCTCTGTCTGTATCTGTCTTGTTCTATGTTGCTCTGTCTGTATGCTACGTCTTGCTTGTTCTATGTTGCTCTGTCTGTATGCTACGTCTTGTTCTATGTTGCTCTGTCTGTATGCTACGTCTTGTTCTATGTTGCTCTGTCTGTATGCTACGTCTTGTCCTATGTTGCTCTGTCTGTATGCTACGTCTTGTTCTATGTTGCTCTGTCTGTATGCTACGTCTTGTTCTATGTTGCTCTGTCTGTATGCTATGTCTTGTTCTATGTTGCTCTGTCTGTATGCTATGTCTTGTCCTATGTTGCTCTGTCTGTATGCTACGTCTTGCTTGTTCTGTGTTGCTCTGTCTGTATGCTACGTCTTGTTCTATGTTGCTCTGTCTGTATGCTACGTCTTGTCTTGTTCTATGTTGCTCTGTCTGTATGCTACGTCTTGTCCTATGTTGCTCTGTCTGTATGCTACGTCTTGTCCTATGTTGCTCTGTCTGTATGCTACGTCTTGTCCTATGTTGCTCTGTCTGTATGCTACGTCTTGCTTGTTCTATGTTGCTCTGTCTGTATGCTACGTCTTGCTTGTTCTATGTTGTTCTGTCTGTATGCTACGTCTTGCTTGTTCTATGTTGCTCTGTCTGTATGCTACGTCTTGTCTTGTTCTATGTTGCTCTGTCTGTATGCTACGTCTTGTTCTATGTTGCTCTGTCTGTATGCTACGTCTTGTTCTATGTTGCTCTGTCTGTATGCTACGTCTTGCTTGTTCTACGTTGCTCTGTCTGTATGCTACGTCTTGCTTGTTCTACGTTGCTCTGTCTGTATGCTACGTCTTGTTCTACTTGCTCTGTCTGTATGTTGTCTTGTCTTGTCTACGTTGCTCTGTCTGTATGCTACGTCTTGTTCTATGTTGCTCTGTCTGTATGCTACGTCTTGTCCTATGTTGCTCTGTCTGTATGCTACGTCTTGTTCTATGTTGCTCTGTCTGTATGCTACGTCTTGTTCTATGTTGCTCTGTCTGTATGCTACGTCTTGTTCTATGTTGCTCTGTCTGTATGCTACGTCTTGCTTGTTCTATGTTGCTCTGTCTGTATGCTACGTCTTGTTCTATGTTGCTCTGTCTGTATGCTACGTCTTGTTCTATGTTGCTCTGTCTGTATGCTACGTCTTGCTTGTTCTATGTTGCTCTGTCTGTATGCTACGTCTTGTTCTATGTTGCTCTGTCTGTATGCTGTCTTGTCTTGTTCTATGTTGCTCTGTCTGTATGCTACATCTTGTCTTGTTCTATGTTGCTCTGTCTGTATGCTACGTCTTGTCTATGTTGCTCTGTCTGTATGCTACGTCTTGTTCTATGTTGCTCTGTCTGTATGCTACGTCTTGTCTTGTTCTATGTTGCTCTGTCTGTATGCTACGTCTTGTCTTGTTCTATGTTGCTCTGTCTGTATGCTACGTCTTGTCCTATGTTTCTCTGTCTGTATGCTACGTCTTGCTTGTTCTATGTTGTTCTGTCTGTATGCTACGTCTTGCTTGTTCTATGTTGTTCTGTCTGTATGCTACGTCTTGCTTGTTCTATGTTGCTCTGTCTGTATGCTACGTCTTGTTCTATGTTGCTCTGTCTGTATGCTACGTCTTGCTTGTTCTATGTTGCTCTGTCTGTATGCTACGTCTTGTTCTATGTTGCTCTGTCTGTATGCTACGTCTTGTTCTATGTTGCTCTGTCTGTATGCTACGTCTTGCTTGTTCTATGTTGCTCTGTCTGTATGCTACGTCTTGTTCTATGTTGCTCTGTCTGTATGCTACGTCTTGCTTGTTCTGTCTGTATGCTACGTCTTGCTTGTTCTATGTTGCTCTGTCTGTATGCTACGTCTTGTTCTATGTTGCTCTGTCTGTATGCTACGTCTTGCTTGTTCTATGTTGCTCTGTCTGTATGCTACGTCTTGTTCTATGTTGCTCTGTCTGTATGCTACGTCTTGCTTGTTCTATGTTGCTCTGTCTGTATGCTACGTCTTGCTTGTTCTATGTTGCTCTGTCTGTATGCTACGTCTTGTTCTATGTTGCTCTGTCTGTATGCTACGTCTTGCTTGTTCTATGTTGCTCTGTCTGTATGCTACGTCTTGTTCTATGTTGCTCTGTCTGTATGCTACGTCTTGTCTTGTTCTATGTTGCTCTGTCTGTATGCTACATCTTGTCTTGTTCTATGTTGCTCTGTCTGTATGCTACGTCTTGTCCTATGTTGCTCTGTCTGTATGCTACGTCTTGTTCTATGTTGCTCTGTCTGTATGCTACGTCTTGTCTTGTTCTATGTTGCTCTGTCTGTATGCTACGTCTTGTCTTGTTCTATGTTGCTCTGTCTGTATGCTACGTCTTGTCTTGTTCTATGTTGCTCTGTCTGTATGCTACGTCTTGTCCTATGTTGCTCTGTCTGTATGCTACGTCTTGTCTTGTTCTATGTTGCTCTGTCTGTATGCTACGTCTTGTCTTGTTCTATGTTGCTCTGTCTGTATGCTACGTCTTGTCTTGTTCTATGTTGCTCTGTCTGTATGCTACGTCTTGTCCTATGTTGCTCTGTCTGTATGCTACGTCTTGTCCTATGTTGCTCTGTCTGTATGCTACGTCTTGTCCTATGTTGCTCTGTCTGTATGCTACGTCTTGTCCTATGTTGCTCTGTCTGTATGCTACGTCTTGCTTGTTCTATGTTGTTCTGTCTGTATGCTACGTCTTGCTTGTTCTATGTTGTTCTGTCTGTATGCTACGTCTTGCTTGTTCTATGTTGCTCTGTCTGTATGCTACGTCTTGTCTTGTTCTATGTTGCTCTGTCTGTATGCTACGTCTTGTTCTATGTTGCTCTGTCTGTATGCTACGTCTTGCTTGTTCTATGTTGCTCTGTCTGTATGCTACGTCTTGTTCTATGTTGCTCTGTCTGTATGCTACGTCTTGTTCTATGTTGCTCTGTCTGTAAGCTACGTCTTGCTTGTTCTATGTTGCTCTGTCTGTATGCTACGTCTTGTTCTATGTTGCTCTGTCTGTATGCTATGTCTTGTTCTATGTTGCTCTGTCTGTATGCTACGTCTTGCTTGTTCTATGTTGCTCTGTCTGTATGCTACGTCTTGTTCTATGTTGCTCTGTCTGTATGCTACGTCTTGTTCTATGTTGCTCTGTCTGTATGCTACGTCTTGTCCTATGTTGCTCTGTCTGTATGCTACGTCTTGTTCTATGTTGCTCTGTCTGTATGCTACGTCTTGTTCTATGTTGCTCTGTCTGTATGCTATGTCTTGTTCTATGTTGCTCTGTCTGTATGCTATGTCTTGTCCTATGTTGCTCTGTCTGTATGCTACGTCTTGCTTGTTCTATGTTGCTCTGTCTGTATGCTACGTCTTGTTCTATGTTGCTCTGTCTGTATGCTACGTCTTGTCTTGTTCTATGTTGCTCTGTCTGTATGCTACGTCTTGTCCTATGTTGCTCTGTCTGTATGCTACGTCTTGTCCTATGTTGCTCTGTCTGTATGCTACGTCTTGTCCTATGTTGCTCTGTCTGTATGCTACGTCTTGCTTGTTCTATGTTGTTCTGTCTGTATGCTACGTCTTGCTTGTTCTATGTTGTTCTGTCTGTATGCTACGTCTTGCTTGTTCTATGTTGCTCTGTCTGTATGCTACGTCTTGTCTTGTTCTATGTTGCTCTGTCTGTATGCTACGTCTTGTTCTATGTTGCTCTGTCTGTATGCTACGTCTTGTTCTATGTTGCTCTGTCTGTATGCTACGTCTTGCTTGTTCTACGTTGCTCTGTCTGTATGCTACGTCTTGCTTGTTCTACGTTGCTCTGTCTGTATGCTACGTCTTGTTCTACGTTGCTCTGTCTGTATGCTATGTCTTGTCTTGTTCTACGTTGCTCTGTCTGTATGCTACGTCTTGTTCTATGTTGCTCTGTCTGTATGCTACGTCTTGTCCTATGTTGCTCTGTCTGTATGCTACGTCTTGTTCTATGTTGCTCTGTCTGTATGCTACGTCTTGTTCTATGTTGCTCTGTCTGTATGCTACGTCTTGTTCTATGTTGCTCTGTCTGTATGCTACGTCTTGCTTGTTCTATGTTGCTCTGTCTGTATGCTACGTCTTGTTCTATGTTGCTCTGTCTGTATGCTACGTCTTGTTCTATGTTGCTCTGTCTGTATGCTACGTCTTGCTTGTTCTATGTTGCTCTGTCTGTATGCTACGTCTTGTTCTATGTTGCTCTGTCTGTATGCTACGTCTTGTCTTGTTCTATGTTGCTCTGTCTGTATGCTACATCTTGTCTTGTTCTATGTTGCTCTGTCTGTATGCTACGTCTTGTCCTATGTTGCTCTGTCTGTATGCTACGTCTTGTTCTATGTTGCTCTGTCTGTATGCTACGTCTTGTCTTGTTCTATGTTGCTCTGTCTGTATGCTACGTCTTGTCTTGTTCTATGTTGCTCTGTCTGTATGCTACGTCTTGTCCTATGTTGCTCTGTCTGTATGCTACGTCTTGCTTGTTCTATGTTGCTCTGTCTGTATGCTACGTCTTGCTTGTTCTATGTTGCTCTGTCTGTATGCTACGTCTTGCTTGTTCTATGTTGCTCTGTCTGTATGCTACGTCTTGTTCTATGTTGCTCTGTCTGTATGCTACGTCTTGCTTGTTCTATGTTGCTCTGTCTGTATGCTACGTCTTGTTCTATGTTGCTCTGTTGTTCTACGTCTTGTTCTATGTTGCTCTGTCTGTATGCTACGTCTTGCTTGTTCTATGTTGCTCTGTCTGTATGCTACGTCTTGTTCTATGTTGCTCTGTCTGTATGCTACGTCTTGCTTGTTCTATGTTGCTCTGTCTGTATGCTACGTCTTGTTCTATGTTGCTCTGTCTGTATGCTACGTCTTGTTCTATGTTGCTCTGTCTGTATGCTACGTCTTGCTTGTTCTATGTTGCTCTGTCTGTATGCTACGTCTTGTTCTATGTTGCTCTGTCTGTATGCTACGTCTTGCTTGTTCTATGTTGCTCTGTCTGTATGCTACGTCTTGCTTGTTCTATGTTGCTCTGTCTGTATGCTACGTCTTGTTCTATGTTGCTCTGTCTGTATGCTACGTCTTGCTTGTTCTATGTTGCTCTGTCTGTATGCTACGTCTTGTTCTATGTTGCTCTGTCTGTATGCTACGTCTTGTCTTGTTCTATGTTGCTCTGTCTGTATGCTACATCTTGTCTTGTTCTATGTTGCTCTGTCTGTATGCTACGTCTTGTCCTATGTTGCTCTGTCTTGTCTTGTTCTATGTTGCTCTGTCTGTATGCTACGTCTTGTCTTGTTCTATGTTGCTCTGTCTGTATGCTACGTCTTGTCTTGTTCTATGTTGCTCTGTCTGTATGCTACGTCTTGTCTTGTTCTATGTTGCTCTGTCTGCTACGTCTTGCTATGTTGCTCTGTCTGTATTGCTTGTTCTATGTTGTTCTGTCTGTATGCTACGTCTTGCTTGTTCTATGTTGTTCTGTCTGTATGCTACGTCTTGCTTGTTCTATGTTGCTCTGTCTGTATGCTACGTCTTGTCTTGTTCTATGTTGCTCTGTCTGTATGCTACGTCTTGTCTTGTTCTATGTTGCTCTGTCTGTATGCTACGTCTTGTCCTATGTTGCTCTGTCTGTATGCTACGTCTTGCTTGTTCTATGTTGCTCTGTCTGTATGCTACGTCTTGCTTGTTCTATGTTGTTCTGTCTGTATGCTACGTCTTGCTTGTTCTATGTTGCTCTGTCTGTATGCTACGTCTTGTCTTGTTCTATGTTGCTCTGTCTGTATGCTACGTCTTGTTCTATGTTGCTCTGTCTGTATGCTACGTCTTGTTCTATGTTGCTCTGTCTGTATGCTACGTCTTGCTTGTTCTATGTTGCTCTGTCTGTATGCTACGTCTTGTTCTATGTTGCTCTGTCTGTATGCTACGTCTTGTTCTATGTTGCTCTGTCTGTATGCTACGTCTTGCTTGTTCTATGTTGCTCTGTCTGTATGCTACGTCTTGTTCTATGTTGCTCTGTCTGTATGCTATGTCTTGTTCTATGTTGCTCTGTCTGTATGCTACGTCTTGCTTGTTCTATGTTGCTCTGTCTGTATGCTACGTCTTGTTCTATGTTCTCTGTCTGTATTGTCTTGTTCTGTTGCTCTGTCTGTATGCTACGTCTTGTTCTATGTTGCTCTGTCTGTATCTACGTCTTGTCCTATGTTGCTCTGTCTGTATGCTACGCCTTGTTCTATGTTGCTCTGTCTTGTTCTATGTTGCTCTGTCTGTATGCTACGTCTTGTTCTATGTTGCTCTGTCTGTATGCTACGTCTTGTTCTATGTTGCTCTGTCTGTATGCTACGTCTTGCTTGTTCTATGTTGCTCTGTCTGTATGCTACGTCTTGTTCTATGTTGCTCTGTCTGTATGCTACGTCTTGTCTTGTTCTATGTTGCTCTGTCTGTATGCTACATCTTGTCTTGTTCTATGTTGCTCTGTCTGTATGCTACGTCTTGTCCTATGTTGCTCTGTCTGTATGCTACGTCTTGTTCTATGTTGCTCTGTCTGTATGCTACGTCTTGTCTTGTTCTATGTTGCTCTGTCTGTATGCTACGTCTTGTCTTGTTCTATGTTGCTCTGTCTGTATGCTACGTCTTGTCCTATGTTTCTCTGTCTGTATGCTACGTCTTGCTTGTTCTATGTTGTTCTGTCTGTATGCTACGTCTTGCTTGTTCTATGTTGTTCTGTCTGTATGCTACGTCTTGCTTGTTCTATGTTGCTCTGTCTGTATGCTACGTCTTGTCTTGTTCTATGTTGCTCTGTCTGTATGCTACGTCTTGTTCTATGTTGCTCTGTCTGTTCTATGTTGTTCTATGTTGCTCTGTCTGTATGCTACGTCTTGTTCTATGTTGCTCTGTCTATACGTCTTGTTCTATGTTGCTCTGTCTGTATGCTACGTCTTGCTTGTTCTATGTTGCTCTGTCTGTATGCTACGTCTTGTTCTATGTTGCTCTGTCTGTATGCTACGTCTTGCTTGTTCTATGTTGCTCTGTCTGTATGCTACGTCTTGCTTGTTCTATGTTGCTCTGTCTGTATGCTACGTCTTGTTCTATGTTGCTCTGTCTATACGTCTTGCTTGTTCTATGTTGTCTGTCTGTATGCTACGTCTTGTTCTATGTTGCTCTGTCTGTATGCTACGTCTTGTCTTGTTCTATGTTGCTCTGTCTGTATGCTACATCTTGTCTTGTTCTATGTTGCTCTGTCTGTATGCTACGTCTTGTCCTATGTTGCTCTGTCTGTATGCTACGTCTTGTTCTATGTTGCTCTGTCTGTATGCTACGTCTTGTCTTGTTCTATGTTGCTCTGTCTGTATGCTACGTCTTGTCTTGTTCTATGTTGCTCTGTCTGTATGCTACGTCTTGTCTTGTTCTATGTTGCTCTGTCTGTATCTATGTTGTCCTATGTTCTGTCTGTATGCTACGTCTTGCTTGTTCTATGTTGCTCTGTCTGTATGCTACGTCTTCTTGTTCTATGTTGCTCTGTCTGTATGCTACGCCTTGCTTGTTCTATGTTGCTCTGTCTGTATGCTACGTCTTGTCTTGTTCTATGTTGCTCTGTCTGTATGCTACGTCTTGTTCTATGTTGCTCTGTCTGTATGCTCTTGCTTGTTCTGTTGCTCTGTCTGTATGCTACGTCTTGTTCTATGTTGCTCTGTCTGTATTACGTCTTGTTCTATGTTGCTCTGTCTGTATGCTACGTCTTGCTTGTTCTATGTTGCTCTGTCTGTATGCTACGTCTTGTTCTATGTTGCTCTGTCTGTATGCTACGTCTTCTTGTTCTATGTTGCTCTGTCTGTCTTGTTCTATGTTGCTCTGTCTGTATCTACGTCTTGTTCTATGTTGCTCTGTCTGTATGCTACGTCTTGCTTGTTCTATGTTGCTCTGTCTGTATGCTACGTCTTGTTCTATGTTGCTCTGTCTGTATGCTACGTCTTGTCTTGTTCTATGTTGCTCTGTCTGTATGCTACATCTTGTCTTGTTCTATGTTGCTCTGTCTGTATGCTACGTCTTGTCCTATGTTGCTCTGTCTGTATGCTACGTCTTGTTCTATGTTGCTCTGTCTGTATGCTACGTCTTGTCTTGTTCTATGTTGCTCTGTCTGTATGCTACGTCTTGTTCTATGTTGCTCTGTCTGTATGCTACGTCTTGTTCTATGTTGCTCTGTCTGTATGCTACGTCTTGTTCTATGTTGCTCTGTCTGTATGCTACGTCTTGTTCTATGTTGCTCTGTCTGTATGCTACGTCTTGCTTGTTCTATGTTGCTCTGTCTGTATGCTACGTCTTGTTCTATGTTGCTCTGTCTGTATGCTACGTCTTGTCTTGTTCTATGTTGCTCTGTCTGTATGCTACGTCTTGTCTTGTTCTATGTTGCTCTGTCTGTATGCTACGTCTTGTCCTATGTTGCTCTGTCTGTATGCTACGTCTTGTTCTATGTTGCTCTGTCTGTATGCTACGTCTTGTCTTGTTCTATGTTGCTCTGTCTGTATGCTACGTCTTGTCTTGTTCTATGTTGCTCTGTCTGTATGCTACGTCTTGTCTTGTTCTATGTTGCTCTGTCTGTATGCTACGTCTTGTCTTGTTCTATGTTGCTCTGTCTGTATGCTACGTCTTGTTCTATGTTGCTCTGTCTGTATGCTACGTCTTGCTTGTTCTATGTTGTTCTGTCTGTATGCTACGTCTTGCTTGTTCTATGTTGCTCTGTCTGTATGCTACGTCTTGTTCTATGTTGCTCTGTCTGTATGCTACGTCTTGTCTTGTTCTATGTTGCTCTGTCTGTATGCTACGTCTTGTCTTGTTCTATGTTGCTCTGTCTGTATGCTACGTCTTGTCCTATGTTGCTCTGTCTGTATGCTACGTCTTGTTCTATGTTGCTCTGTCTGTATGCTACGTCTTGTCTTGTTCTATGTTGCTCTGTCTGTATGCTACGTCTTGTTCTATGTTGCTCTGTCTGTATGCTACGTCTTGTCTTGTTCTATGTTGCTCTGTCTGTACGTCTTGTCTTGTTCTATGTTGCTCTGTCTGTATGCTACGTCTTGTCCTATGTTGCTCTGTCTGTACGTCTTGCTTGTTCTATGTTGTTCTGTCTGTATGCTTCTTACTTGTTCTATGTTGCTCTGTCTGTATGCTACGTCTTGCTTGTTCTATGTTGCTCTGTCTGTATGCTACGTCTTGTCTTGTTCTATGTTGCTCTGTCTGTATGCGTCTTGTTCTATGTTGCTCTGTCTGTATGCTACGTCTTGTTCTATGTTGCTCTGTCTGTATGCTACGTCTTGTTCTATGTTGCTCTGTCTGTATGCTACGTCTTGTCTTGTTCTATGTTGCTCTGTCTGTATGCTACGTCTTGTTCTATGTTGCTCTGTCTGTATGCTACGTCTTGTCTTGTTCTATGTTGCTCTGTCTGTATGCTACGTCTTGTCTTGTTCTATGTTGCTCTGTCTGTATGCTACGTCTTGTCCTATGTTGCTCTGTCTGTATGCTACGTCTTGTTCTATGTTGCTCTGTCTGTATGCTACGTCTTGTCTTGTTCTATGTTGCTCTGTCTGTATGCTACGTCTTGTCTTGTTCTATGTTGCTCTGTCTGTATGCTACGTCTTGTTCTATGTTGCTCTGTCTGTATGCTACGTCTTGTTCTATGTTGCTCTGTCTGTATGCTACGTCTTGTTCTATGTTGCTCTGTCTGTATGCTACGTCTTGCTTGTTCTGTCTGTATGCTACGTCTTGCTTGTTCTATGTTGCTCTGTCTGTATGCTACGTCTTGTTCTATGTTGCTCTGTCTGTATGCTACGTCTTGTCTTGTTCTATGTTGCTCTGTCTGTATGCTACGTCTTGTCTTGTTCTATGTTGCTCTGTCTGTATGCTACGTCTTGTCCTATGTTGCTCTGTCTGTATGCTACGTCTTGTTCTATGTTGCTCTGTCTGTATGCTACGTCTTGTCTTGTTCTATGTTGCTCTGTCTGTATGCTACGTCTTGTCTTGTTCTATGTTGCTCTGTCTGTATGCTACGTCTTGTCTTGTTCTATGTTGCTCTGTCTGTATGCTACGTCTTGTCTTGTTCTATGTTGCTCTGTCTGTATGCTACGTCTTGTCCTATGTTGCTCTGTCTGTATGCTACGTCTTGCTTGTTCTATGTTGTTCTGTCTGTATGCTACGTCTTGCTTGTTCTATGTTGCTCTGTCTGTATGCTACGTCTTGTTCTATGTTGCTCTGTCTGTATGCTACGTCTTGCTTGTTCTATGTTGCTCTGTCTGTATGCTACGTCTTGCTTGTTCTATGTTGCTCTGTCTGTATGCTACGTCTTGTCTTGTTCTATGTTGCTCTGTCTGTATGCTACGTCTTGTCTTGTTCTATGTTGCTCTGTCTGTATGCTACGTCTTGTCTTGTTCTATGTTGCTCTGTCTGTATGCTACGTCTTGTCCTATGTTTCTTGTTCTATGTTGCTCTGTCTGTATGCTACGTCTTGCTTGTTCTATGTTGCTCTGTCTGTATGCTACGTCTTGCTTGTTCTATGTTGCTCTGTCTGTATGCTACGTCTTGCTTGTTCTATGTTGCTCTGTCTGTATGCTACGTCTTGTTCTATGTTGCTCTGTCTGTATGCTACGTCTTGCTTGTTCTATGTTGCTCTGTCTGTATGCTACGTCTTGTTCTATGTTGCTCTGTCTGTATGCTACGTCTTGTTCTATGTTGCTCTGTCTGTATCTGTCTTGTTCTATGTTGCTCTGTCTGTATGCTACGTCTTGTTCTATGTTGCTCTGTCTGTATGCTACGTCTTGTTCTTGTTTCTGTCTATGTTGCTCTGTCTGTATGCTACGTCTTGTTCTATGTTGCTCTGTCTGTATGCTACGTCTTGTTCTATGTTGCTCTGTCTGTATGCTACGTCCTTGTTCTATGTTGCTCTGTCTGTATGCTACGTCTTGCTTGTTCTATGTTGCTCTGTCTGTATGCTACGTCTTGTTCTATGTTGCTCTGTCTGTATGCTACGTCTTGTTCTATGTTGCTCTGTCTGTATGCTACGTCTTGCTTGTTCTATGTTGCTCTGTCTGTATGCTACGTCTTGTTCTATGTTGCTCTGTCTGTATGCTACGTCTTGTTCTATGTTGCTCTGTCTGTATGCTACGTCTTCTTGTTCTATGTTGCTCTGTCTGTATGCTACGTCTTGCTTGTTCTATGTTGCTCTGTCTGTATGCTACGTCTTGCTTGTTCTATGTTGCTCTGTCTGTATGCTACGTCTTGCTTGTTCTATGTTGCTCTGTCTGTATGCTACGTCTTGTTCTATGTTGCTCTGTCTGTATGCTACGTCTTGTTCTATGTTGCTCTGTCTGTATGCTACGTGTCTTGTTCTATGTTGCTCTGTCTGTATGCTACGTCTTCTTGTTCTATGTTGCTCTGTCTTGTCTTGTTCTATGTTGCTCTGTCTGCTACGTCTTGTTCTATGTCTTGCTTGTTCTTGTTCTGTTGCTCTGTCTGTATGCTACGTCTTGTCCTATGTTGCTCTGTCTGTATGCTATGTCTTGTTCTATGTTGCTCTGTCTGTATGCTACGTCTTGTCCTATGTTGTTGTCTCTGTCTGTATGTTGCTCTGTCTGTATGCTATGTCTTGCTTGTTCTATGTTAATCTGTCTGTATGCTACGTCTTGCTTGTTCTATGTTGCTCACTGCTCATTGATTGTCTATATTGTAATTGTTTTTAATAACCTGCCCAGGGACTGCGGTTGAAAATTAGCCGGCTGGCTAAAACCGGCACTTTTACTGAAACGTTGATTAATGTGCACTGTCCCTGTAAACTATAAAATGAACTCAAACACAACCCAGCCGGCCACCTCTCGGCACACCAATGAACTCAAACACAACCCAGCCGGCCACCTCTCGGCACACCAATGAACTCAAACACAACCCAGCCGGCCACCTCTCGGCACACCACTGGCCTCAAACACAACCCACCTCTCGGCACACCAATGAACTCAAACACAACCCAGCCGACCACCTCTCGGCACACCAATAAACTCAAACACAATCCAGCCGGCCACCTCTCGGCACACCAATGAACTCAAACACAACCCAGCCGGCCACCTCTCGGCACACCAATGAACTCAAACACAACCCAGCCGGCCACCTCTCGGCACACCAATGAACTCAAACACAACCCAGCCGACCACCTCTCGGCACACCAATGAACTCAAACACAACCCAGCCGGCCACCTCTCGGCACACCAATGAACTCAAACACAACCCAGCCGGCCACCTCTCGGCACACCACTGGCCTCAAACACAACCCACCTCTCGGCACACCAATGAACTCAAACACAACCCAGCCGACCACCTCTCGGCACACCAATGAACTCAAACACAACCCAGCCGGCCACCTCTCGGCACACCAATGAACTCAAACACAACCCAGCCGGCCACCTCTCGGCACACCAATGAACTCAAACACAACCCAGCCGGCCACCTCTCGGCACACCACTGAACTCAAACACACCCACCCACCTCTCGGCACACCAATGAACTCAAACACAACCCAGCCGGCCACCTCTCGGCACACCAATGAACTCAAACACAACCCAGCCGGCCACCTCTCGGCACACCAATGAACTCAAACACAACCCAGCCGGCCACCTCTCGGCACACCAATGAACTCAAACACAACCCAGCCGGCCACCTCTCGGCACACCACTGGCCTCAAACACAACCCAGCCGGCCACCTCTCGGCACACCAATGAACTCAAACACAACCCAGCCGACCACCTCTCGGCACACCAATGAACTCAAACACAACCCAGCCGGCCACCTCTCGGCACACCAATGAACTCAAACACAACCCACCTCTCGGCACACCAATGAACTCAAACACAACCCAGCCGGCCACCTCTCGGCACACCACTGGCCTCAAACACAACCCAGCCGACCACCTCTCGGCACACCAATGAACTCAAACACAACCCAGCCGGCCACCTCTCGGCACACCAATGAACTCAAACACAACCCAGCCGGCCACCTCTCGGCACACCAATGAACTCAAACACAACCCAGCCGACCACCTCTCGGCACACCAATGAACTCAAACACAACCCAGCCGGCCACCTCTCGGCACACCAATGAACTCAAACACAACCCAGCCGGCCACCTCTCGGCACACCAATGAACTCAAACACAACCCAGCCGACCACCTCTCGGCACACCAATGAACTCAAACACAACCCAGCCGACCACCTCTCGGCACACCAATGAACTCAAACACAACCCAGCCGACCACCTCTCGGCACACCAATGAACTCAAACACAACCCACCTCTCGGCACACCAATGAACTCAAACACAACCCAGCCGGCCACCTCTCGGCACACCAATGAACTCAAACACAACCCACCTCTCGGCACACCAATGAACTCAAACACAACCCAGCCGACCACCTCTCGGCACACCAATGAACTCAAACACAACCCACCTCTCGGCACACCAATGAACTCAAACACAACCCACCTCTCGGCACACCAATGAACTCAAACACAACCCAGCCGACCACCTCTCGGCACACCAATGAACTCAAACACAACCCAGCCGGCCACCTCTCGGCACACCAATGAACTCAAACACAACCCAGCCGACCACCTCTCGGCACACCAATGAACTCAAACACAACCCAGCCGACCACCTCTCGGCACACCAATGAACTCAAACACAACCCAGCCGACCACCTCTCGGCACACCAATAAACTCAAACACAACCCAGCCGACCACCTCTCGGCACACCAATGAACTCAAACACAACCCAGCCGACCACCTCTCGGCACACCAATGAACTCAAACACAACCCAGCCGGCCACCTCTCGGCACACCAATGAACTCAAACACAACCCAGCCGACCACCTCTCGGCACACCAATGAACTCAAACACAACCCACCTCTCGGCACACCACTGGACTCAAACACAACCCAGCCGACCACCTCTCGGCACACCAATGAACTCAAACACAACCCACCTCTCGGCACACCAATGAACTCAAACACAACCCAGCCGACCACCTCTCGGCACACCAATGAACTCAAACACAACCCAGCCGGCCACCTCTCGGCACACCAATGGACTCAAACACAACCCAGCCGACCACCTCTCGGCACACCAATAAACTCAAACACAACCCAGCCGACCACCTCTCGGCACACCAATGAACTCAAACACAACCCAGCCGGCCACCTCTCGGCACACCAATGAACTCAAACACAACCCAGCCGGCCACCTCTCGGCACACCAATGAACTCAAACACAACCCAGCCGGCCACCTCTCGGCACACCAATGAACTCAAACACAACCCAGCCGACCACCTCTCGGCACACCAATGAACTCAAACACAACCCAGCCGACCACCTCTCGGCACACCAATGAACTCAAACACAACCCAGCCGGCCACCTCTCGGCACACCAATGAACTCAAACACAACCCAGCCGACCACCTCTCGGCACACCAATGAACTCAAACACAACCCAGCCGGCCACCTCTCGGCACACCAATGAACTCAAACACAACCCAGCCGGCCACCTCTCGGCACACCAATGAACTCAAACACAACCCAGCCGACCACCTCTCGGCACACCACTGGACTCAAACACAACCCAGCCGGCCACCTCTCGGCACACCACTGAACTGAAACACAACCCAGCCGGCCACCTCTCGGCACACCAATGAACTCAAACACAACCCAGCCGACCACCTCTCGGCACACCAATGAACTCAAACACAACCCACCTCTCGGCACACCAATGAACTCAAACACAACCCACCTCTCGGCACACCAATGAACTCAAACACAACCCAGCCGACCACCTCTCGGCACACCAATGAACTCAAACACAACCCAGCCGACCACCTCTCGGCACACCAATGAACTCAAACACAACCCACCTCTCGGCACACCAATGAACTCAAACACAACCCACCTCTCGGCACACCAATGAACTCAAACACAACCCAGCCGACCACCTCTCGGCACACCAATGAACTCAAACACAACCCAGCCGACCACCTCTCGGCACACCAATGAACTCAAACACAACCCAGCCGACCACCTCTCGGCACACCAATGAACTCAAACACAACCCAGCCGACCACCTCTCGGCACACCAATGAACTCAAACACAACCCAGCCGACCACCTCTCGGCACACCAATGAACTCAAACACAACCCAGCCGACCACCTCTCGGCACACCAATGAACTCAAACACAACCCAGCCGGCCACCTCTCGGCACACCAATGAACTCAAACACAACCCAGCCGACCACCTCTCGGCACACCAATGAACTCAAACACAACCCAGCCGGCCACCTCTCGGCACACCACTGGACTCAAACACAACCCAGCCGACCACCTCTCGGCACACCAATGAACTCAAACACAACCCAGCCGGCCACCTCTCGGCACACCAATGAACTCAAACACAACCCAGCCGACCACCTCTCGGCACACCAATGAACTCAAACACAACCCAGCCGACCACCTCTCGGCACACCAATGAACTCAAACACAACCCACCTCTCGGCACACCAATGAACTCAAACACAACCCACCTCTCGGCACACCAATGAACTCAAACACAACCCAGCCGACCACCTCTCGGCACACCAATGAACTCAAACACAACCCAGCCGACCACCTCTCGGCACACCAATGAACTCAAACACAACCCAGCCGACCACCTCTCGGCACACCACTGGCCTCAAACACAACCCAGCCGACCACCTCTCGGCACACCAATGAACTCAAACACAACCCAGCCGACCACCTCTCGGCACACCACTGGCCTCAAACACAACCCAGCCGACCACCTCTCGGCACACCAATAAACTCAAACACAACCCAGCCGACCACCTCTCGGCACACCAATGAACTCAAACACAACCCAGCCGACCACCTCTGTCTTACCTTTGTTTTTCTGTGTTCGAGAGATCTCTCTCTCTATCTCTCCAATCTTCTCCAGGATACCCATGTTGTCGTAGCGGGCAGGTTACACTTCTAGTCTGGTTACTGCCTGGAGAGAGACAGACAGACTGGTTACTGCCTGGAGAGAGACACTACATCAGACTGGTTACTGCCTGGAGAGAGACACACATCAGACTGGTTACTGCCTGGAGAGAGACACTACATCAGACTGGTTACTGCCTGGAGAGAGACACACATCAGACTGGTTACTGCCTGGAGAGAGACACTACATCAGACTGGTTACTGCCTGGAGAGAGACACACATCAGACTGGTTACTGCCTGGAGAGAGACACTACATCAGACTGGTTACTGTCTGGAGAGAGACAGACATCAGACTGGTTACTCTCCTGGAGAGAGACACACATCAGACTGGTTACTGCCTGGAGAGAGACACACATCAGACTGGTTACTGCCTGGAGAGAGACACTACATCAGACTGGTTACTGTCTGGAGAGAGACACACATCAGACTGGTTACTCTCCTGGAGAGAGACACACATCAGACTGGTTACTGCCTGGAGAGAGACACTACATCAGACTGGTTACTGCCTGGAGAGAGACACTACATCAGACTGGTTACTGCCTGGAGAGAGACACACATCAGACTGGTTACTGCCTAGAGAGACACTACATCAGACTGGTTACTGTCTGGAGAGAGACACACATCAGACTGGTTACTGCCTGGAGAGAGACAGACATCAGACTGGTTACTGCCTGGAGAGACACTACATCAGACTGGTTACTGCCTGGAGAGAGACAGACATCAGACTGGTTACTCTCCTGGAGAGAGACACACATCAGACTGGTTACTGCCTGGAGAGAGACACACATCAGACTGGTTACTGCCTGGAGAGAGACACTACATCAGACTGGTTACTGCCTGGAGAGAGACACACATCAGACTGGTTACTGCCTAGAGAGAGACACTACATCAGACTGGTTACTGTCTGGAGAGAGACACACATCAGACTGGAACCACTGGAGGCTGCTGGGTGGAGGACGGCTCATAATAATGGCTGGAGAGAGACACTACATCAGACTGGAACCACTGGAGGCTGCTGGGTGGAGGACGGCTCATAATAATGGCTGGAACGGAGCGAATGGAAACCATGTGTTTGATACCATTCCACTCATTTTACTCCAGCCATTACCACGAGTCCATCCTCCCGAATGAAGGTGCCACCAACCTCCTGTGACTGAAACGTGTCAACACTGCTACTCCTCAATAGCCTAGCAAGCTCGCTAACTAGCGGTAGCTTCCTGTGTTAGGCAACTAGTGAGAAGACCGCAACATTAATTTGTCAATCAAATAAAAACTACAGATTTAACTATAAACCAAGAAGTTAACATACAAACACAAAACTGATCAGCCGGTAGTAATATCTATGAAAAATATACACTTTAAATGTGTTCGACTCAACTGCATGCATAGAAAAATGACATCACAAACCGGAACTGGAGGGTTCCGTTCTCTTTTCATTCCGGTGGGGAACAAAAACATCTAACGTTAAATACCTGGAAGAATAGTTCCTGGTCAAATATCAAGTAGTTTACAGTTTACAGTTCGAGTGGACTTACTGCCTTACATGTTTAGAATAAATTCAGACATGTGTAGTTGGTGAACATAGAGGCCGGGTGTCATATATAGAACACATGGAGGAGGAGTTATAATAAAGCGTTATAACGGAAGCGTCCTTCAGCCGCGGGTTCTGGTCCGATGACAGATCCTTCCCACGGTAACACAGCGGACATGGCCGCGTCCACCGGAGGATCATCCACCGCGGGCATCCAGGGGTTCCCCATCATAACCGGCAGGCCCCCGGAGGAAAGCACCGGTAAGGACACGGAGCAGACCGGAGAACCGAAGAAAAAGCCGTGCAGGGCTTGTACTGACTTCAAGTCGTGGATGAAGGTCCAGAAAACGCCACAGACCCCAGCAGCAGCGCCACAGGTGAGCATGTCTCTCGACCTTCGCCCCTCCCGAGTCCGTACGGGAGTTGCAACGATGGGACAAGACTGGAACTACTACCAATTGGATATCACTAAATTGGAGAGAAAACGGGATTTAAAATATATATATTTTTATTTCCATGGGAGAGAAACTGTGAATGTAATTATCTGCAGTTGACATAGCTAAGTAAATGGAAGAATACTCTTATTGCAATGTGGGTGGCTCTTAAAATAGTCTTTGGTTGTGCATAGTGTAGTCTTCGGCACAAGGTGTTGCCAGGGAACAGCACCCTCTTCGATGTAGGAGGTGAAGATCTGCAATACGGATTGGCTCCCGTGCTGAGGTGAAGATCTCAGAAGTCCCTCCCCTATCCAGAAGTCCCTCCCCTATCCAGAAGTCCCTCCCCTATCCAGAAGTCCCTGCCCTATCCAGAAGTCCCTGCCCTATCCAGAAGTCCCTCCCCTTATCCAGAAGTCCCTCCCCTTATCCAGAAGTCCCTCCCCTTATCCAGAAGTCCCTCCCCTTATCCAGAAGTCCCTCCCCTTATCCAGAAGTCTCTCCCCTTATCTAATAGAGGATCTATTTAAATTAGTAAACCTGAATGATGTCAGTGACCCTAACCCACTAACTCTGCCAGGCCTCTACTATTATCTACTAGAGGAGATTAGTAAACCTGAATGATGTCAGTGTGGATAGCCTACTAACTCTACCAGGCCTCTACTATTATCTACTAGAGGAGATTAGTAAACCTGAATGATGTCAGTGACCCTAACCCACTAACTCTGCCAGGCCTCTACTATTATCTAGTAGAGGAGATTAGTAAACCTGAATGATGTCAGTGACCCTAACCCACTAACTCTGCCAGGCCTCTACTATTATCTAGTAGAGGAGATTAGTAAACCTGAATGATGTCAGTGACCCTAACCCACTAACTCTACCAGGCCTCTACTATTATCTACTAGAGGAGATTAGTAAACCTGAATGATGTCAGTGACCCTAACCCACTAACTCTGCCAGGCCTCTACTATTATCTAATAGAGGAGATTAGTAAACCTGAATGATGTCAGGGTGGATAGCCTACTAACTCTACCAGGCCTCTACTATTATCTACTAGAGGAGATTAGTAAACCTGAATGATGTCAGTGACCCTAACCCACTAACTCTACCAGGCCTCTACTATTATCTAGTAGAGGAGATTAGTAAACCTGAATGATGTCAGTGACCCTAACCTACTAACTCTACCAGGCCTCTACTATTATCTAGTAGAGGAGATTAGTAAACCTGAATGATGTCAGTGACCCTAACCCACTAACTCTACCAGGCCTCTACTATTATCTAGTAGAGGAGATTAGTAAACCTGAATGATGTCAGTGACCCTAACCCACTAACTCTACCAGGCCTCTACTATTATCTAATAGAGGAGATTAGTAAACCTGAATGATGTCAGTGTGGATAGCCTACTAACTCTGCCAGGCCTCTACTATTATCTACTAGAGGAGATTAGTAAACCTGAATGATGTCAGGGTGGATAGCCTACTAACTCTACCAGGCCTCTACTATTATCTACTAGAGGAGATTAGTAAACCTGAATGATGTCAGTGACCCTAACCCACTAACTCTACCAGGCCTCTACTATTATCTAGTAGAGGAGATTAGTAAACCTGAATGATGTCAGGGTGGATAGCCTACTAACTCTGCCAGGCCTCTACTATTATCTAATAGAGGATCTATCAGTCAAGCAGAATGTGTGTCTGTCTGTATCCCTGTGTGTGTTTGTGTGTAGGAGGCCCCAGCTGAGCATGTGGAGCCCCAGCGGCAGCCGGAGTGTCCGCTGGACAGGGAAGAGTTAGGGCGTAACACCTGGTCCTTCCTGCACACCATGGCAGCGTACTACCCTGACCGGCCCTCCCCCAGACAGCAGACAGACATGGGACAGTTCATCAACCTCTTCTCTAAGGTCTTCCCCTGCGAGGAGTGTGCTGAGGACCTGCGGACAAGGTCAGGGGTTTTAGAGGTTATGTGTGTCGCGTCGGCTGGTGTTGAGAGAGTTGTATAATTGGTTCTAGTGGGTTAAAGGTCACGGATGACTGGAAGTAGATACAGGTCCACTTCCTGCCCAACTAGATACCCAGGAGTAGCATTGCATCAAATCAATGGCTGGTGTTGAGAGAGTTGTATAATTGGTTCTAGTGGGTTAAAGGTCACGGATGACTGGCAGTAGATACAGGTCCACTTCCTGCCCAACTAGATACCCAGGAGTAGCATTGCATCAAATCAATGGCTGGTGTTGAGAGAGTTGTATAATTGGTTCTAGTGGGTTAAAGGTCACGGATGACTGGCAGTAGATACAGGTCCACTTCCTGCCCAACTAGATACCCAGGAGTAGCATTGCATCAAATCGATGGTTGCATGCCAGGTCATCCACTATGCAGTCGGGCGTCAGATTGCATCAAATCGATGGCTGCATGCCAGGTCATCCACTATGCAGTCGGGCGTCAGATTGCATCAAATCGATGGTTGCATGCCAGGTCATCCACTATGCAGTCGGGCGTCAGATTGCATCAAATCGATGGCTGCATGCCAGGTCATCCACTATGCAGTCGGGCGTCAGATTGCATCAAATCGATGGCTGCATGCCAGGTCATCCACTATGCAGTCGGGCGTCAGATTGCATCAAATCGATGGCTGCATGCCAGGTCATCCACTATGCAGTCGGGCGTCAGATTGCATCAAATCGATGGCTGCATGCCAGGTCATCCACTATGCAGTCGGGCGTCAGATTGCATCAAATCGATGGCTGCATGCCAGGTCAGCCACTATGCAGTCGGGCGTCAGATTGCATCAAATCGATGGCTGCATGCCAGGTCAGCCACTATGCAGTCGGGCGTCAGATTGCATCAAATCGATGGCTGCATGCCAGGTCAGCCACTATGCAGTCGGGCGTCAGATTGCATCAAATCGATGGCTGCATGCCAGGTCAGCCACTATGCAGTCGGGCGTCAGATTGCATCAAATCGATGGTTGCATGCCAGGTCAGCCACTATGCAGTCGGGCGTCAGATTGCATCAAATCGATGGCTGCATGCCAGGTCATCCACTATGCAGTCGGGCGTCAGATTGCATCAAATCCACTGCATGCCAGGTGCAGTCGGGCGTCAGATTGCATCAAATCGATGGCTGCATGCCAGGTCATCCACTATGCAGTCGGGCGTCAGATTGCATCAAATCGATGGCTGCATGCCAGGTCATCCACTATGCAGTCGGGCGTCAGATTGCATCAAATCGATGGCTGCATGCCAGGTCATCCACTATGCAGTCGGGCGTCAGATTGCATCAAATCGATGGCTGCATGCCAGGTCATCCACTATGCAGTCGGGCGTCAGATTGCATCAAATCGATGGCTGCATGCCAGGTCAGCCACTATGCAGTCGGGCGTCAGATTGCATCAAATCGATGGCTGCATGCCAGGTCATCCACTATGCAGTCGGGCGCAGATTGCATCAAATCGATGGCTGCATGCCAGGTCATCCACTATGCAGTCGGGCGTCAGATTGCATCAAATCGATGGCTGCATGCCAGGTCATCCACTATGCAGTCGGGCGTCAGATTGCATCAAATCGATGGCTGCATGCCAGGTCAGCCACTATGCAGTCGGGCGTCAGATTGCATCAAATCGATGGCTGCATGCCAGGTCATCCACTATGCAGTCGGGCGTCAGATTGCATCAAATCGATGGCTGCATGCCAGGTCAGCCACTATGCAGTCGGGCGTCAGATTGCATCAAATCGATGGCTGCATGCCAGGTCATCCACTATGCAGTCGGGCGTCAGATTGCATCAAATCGATGGTTGCATGCCAGGTCATCCACTATGCAGTCGGGCGTCAGATTGCATCAAATCGATGGCTGCATGCCAGGTCATCCACTATGCAGTCGGGCGTCAGATTGCATCAAATCGATGGCTGCATGCCAGGTCATCCACTATGCAGTCGGGCGTCAGATTGCATCAAATCGATGGCTGCATGCCAGGTCATCCACTATGCAGTCGGGCGTCAGATTGCATCAAATCGATGGCTGCATGCCAGGTCATCCACTATGCAGTCGGGCGTCAGATTGCATCAAATCGATGGCTGCATGCCAGGTCAGCCACTATGCAGTCGGGCGTCAGATTGCATCAAATCGATGGCTGCATGCCAGGTCATCCACTATGCAGTCGGGCGTCAGATTGCATCAAATCGATGGCTGCATGCCAGGTCATCCACTATGCAGTCGGGCGTCAGATTGCATCAAATCGATGGCTGCATGCCAGGTCATCCACTATGCAGTCGGGCGTCAGATTGCATCAAATCGATGGCTGCATGCCAGGTCATCCACTATGCAGTCGGGCGTCAGATTGCATCAAATCGATGGTTGCATGCCAGGTCATCCACTATGCAGTCGGGCGTCAGATTGCATCAAATCGATGGCTGCATGCCAGGTCATCCACTATGCAGTCGGGCGTCAGATTGCATCAAAATGGCTGCATGCCAGGTCATCCACTATGCAGTCGGGCGTCAGATTGTCGATGGTTGCATGCCAGGTCATCCACTATGCAGTCGGGCGTCAGATTGCATCAAATCGATGGCTGCATGCCAGGTCATCCACTATGCAGTCGGGCGTCAGATTGCATCAAATCGATGGCTGCATGCCAGGTCATCCACTATGCAGTCGGGCGTCAGATTGCATCAAATCGATGGCTGCATGCCAGGTCATCCACTATTCAGTCGGGCGTCAGATTGCATCAAATCGATGGCTGCATGCCAGGTCAGCCACTATGCAGTCGGGCGTCAGATTGCATCAAATCGATGGCTGCATGCCAGGTCATCCACTATGCAGTCGGGCGTCAGATTGCATCAAATCGATGGTTGCATGCCAGGTCATCCACTATGCAGTCGGGCGTCAGATTGCATCAAATCGATGGCTGCATGCCAGGGCTGCATCGGGCGTCAGGTGCATCCACTGCATGCCAGGTCAGCAGTCGGGCGTCAGATTGCATCAAATCGATGGCTGCATGCCAGGTCATCCACTATGCAGTCGGGCGTCAGATTGCATCAAATCGATGGTTGCATGCCAGGTCATCCACTATGCAGTCGGGCGTCAGATTGCATCAAATCGATGGCTGCATGCCAGGTCATCCACTATGCAGTCGGGCGTCAGATTGCATCAAATCGATGGCTGCATGCCAGGTCATCCACTATGCAGTCGGGCGTCAGATTGCATCAAATCGTGGCTGCATGCCAGGTCAGCCACTATGCAGTCGGGCGTCAGATTGCATCAAATCGATGGCTGCATGCCAGGTCATCCACTATGCAGTCGGGCGTCAGATTGCATCAAATCGATGGCTGCATGCCAGGTCAGCCACTATGCAGTCGGGCGTCAGATTGCATCAAATCGATGGCTGCATGTCATCCACTATGCAGGTCATCAAATCACTATGCAGTCGGGCGTCAGATTGCATCAAATCGATGGCTGCATGCCAGGTCAGCCACTATGCAGTCGGGCGTCAGATTGCATCAAATCGATGGCTGCATGCCAGGTCAGCCACTATGCAGTCGGGCGTCAGATTGCATCAAATCGATGGCTGCATGCCAGGTCAGCCACTATGCAGTCGGGCGTCAGATTGCATCAAATCGTGGCTGCATGCCAGGTCAGCCACTATGCAGTCGGGCGTCAGATTGCATCAAATCGTGCAGTCAACCACTATGCATCGGGCGTCAGATTGCATCAAATCGATGGTTGCATGCCAGGTCAGCCACTATGAGTCGGGCGTCAGATTGCATCAAATCTGATGGCTGCATGCCAGGTCAGCCACTATGCAGTCGGGCGTCAGATTGCATCAATCGATGGCTGCATGCCAGGTCAGCCACTATGCAGTCGGGCGTCAGATTGCATCAAATCGATGGCTGCATGCCAGGTCATCCACTATGCAGTCGGGCGTCAGGGTGCATCAAATCGATGGCTGCATGCCAGGTCATCCACTATGCAGTCGGGCGTCAGATTGCATCAAATCGATGGCTGCATGCCAGGTCAGCCACTATGCAGTCGGGCGTCAGATTGCATCAAATCGATGGCTGCATGCCAGGTCAGCCACTATGCAGTCGGGCGTCAGATTGCATCAAATCGATGGCTGCATGCCAGGTCATCCACTATGCAGTCGGGCGTCAGATTGCATCAAATCGATGGCTGCATGCCAGGTCATCCACTATGCAGTCGGGCGTCAGATTGCATCAAATCGATGGCTGCATGCCAGGTCATCCACTATGCAGTCGGGCGTCAGATTGCATCAAATCGATGGCTGCATGCCAGGTCAGCCACTATGCAGTCGGGCGTCAGATTGCATCAAATCGATGGCTGCATGCCAGGTCATCCACTATGCAGTCGGGCAGATTGTCAGATGGCTGCATCAAATCGTGGCTGCATGCCAGGTCAGCCACTATGCAGTCGGGCGTAGATTGCATCAAAGCTGCATGCATCAGCCACTATCGATGGGCGTCAGATTGCATCATGCCAGGTCATCACTATGCAGTCGGGCGTCAGATTGCATCAAATCGATGGCTGCATGCCAGGTCAGCCACTATGCAGTCGGGCGTCAGATTGCATCAAATCGATGGTTGCATGCCAGGTCATCCACTATGCAGTCGGGCGTCAGATTGCATCAAATGTCGATGGCTGCATGCCAGGTCATCCACTATGCAGTCGGGCGTCAGATTGCATCAAATCGATGGCTGCATGCCAGGTCAGCCACTATGCAGTCGGGCGTCAGATTGCATCAAATCGATGGCTGCATGCCAGGTCATCCACTATGCAGTCGGGCGTCAAAGGGTGCATCAAATCCCGATGGCTGCATGCCAGGTCATCCACTATGCAGTCGGGCGTCAGATTGCATCAAATCGTGGCTGCATGCCAGGTCATGCATGCCAGGTCATGGCTGCACTAGGTCAGCCACAGTCGGGCGTCGATTGCATCAAATCGATGGCTGCATGCCAGGTCATCCACTATGCAGTCGGGCGTCAGATTGCATCAAATCGATGGCTGCATGCCAGGTCAGCCACTATG
>NW_027039300.1:0-27706 GCF_034236695.1 Oncorhynchus nerka | reverse complement strand
AATCTGACGCCCGACTGCATAGTGGATGACCTGGCATGCAGCCATCGATTTGATGCAATCTGACGCCCGACTGCATAGTGGATGACCTGGCATGCAGCCATCGATTTGATGCAATCTGACGCCCGACTGCATAGTGGCTGACCTGGCATGCAACCATCGATTTGATGCAATCTGACGCCCGACTGCATAGTGGATGACCTGGCATGCAACCATCGATTTGATGCAATCTGACGCCCGACTGCATAGTGGATGACCTGGCATGCAACCATCGATTTGATGCAATCTGACGCCCGACTGCATAGTGGCTGACCTGGCATGCAGCCATCGATTTGATGCAATCTGACGCCCGACTGCATAGTGGCTGACCTGGCATGCAGCCATCGATTTGATGCAATCTGACGCCCGACTGCATAGTGGATGACCTGGCATGCAGCCATCGATTTGATGCAATCTGACGCCCGACTGCATAGTGGCTGACCTGGCATGCAGCCATCGATTTGATGCAACCTGACGCCCGACTGCATAGTGGATGACCTGGCATGCAACCATCGATTTGATGCAATCTGACGCCCGACTGCATAGTGGCTGACCTGGCATGCAACCATCGATTTGATGCAATCTGACGCCCGACTGCATAGTGGCTGACCTGGCATGCAGCCATCGATTTGATGCAATCTGACGCCCGACTGCATAGTGGCTGACCTGGCATGCAGCCATCGATTTGATGCAATCTGACGCCCGACTGCATAGTGGCTGACCTGGCATGCAGCCATCGATTTGATGCAATCTGACGCCCGACTGCATAGTGGATGACCTGGCATGCAGCTATCGATTTGATGCAATCTGACGCCTGACTGCATAGTGGCTGACCTGGCATGTAACCATCGACATTTGATGTGTAATCTGGACGCCCCGACTCATAGTGGTTGACCTGGCATGCAGCCATCGATTTGATGCACCTGACGTCGACTGCATAGTGGCTGACCTGGCATGCAGCCATCGATTTGATGCAATCTGACGCCCATCGCATAGTGGCTGACCTGGCATGCAGCCATCGATTTGATGCAATCTGACGTCCGACTGCATAGTGGCTGACCTGGCATGCAGCCATCGCATTTGATGCAATCTGACGCCCGACTGCATAGTGGCTGACTCATGCAGTCATCGATTTGATGCAATCTGACGCCGACTGCATAGTGGCTGACCTGGCATGCAGCTACCGATTTGATGCAATCTGACGCCCGACTGCATAGTGGATGACCTGGCATGCAGCCATCGATTTGATGCAATCTGACGCCCGACTGCATAGTGGCTGACCTGGCATGCAGCTGCCATCGATTTGATGCAATCTGACGCCCGACTGCATAGTGGATGACCTGGCATGCAGCCACGATTTGATGCAATCTGACGCCCCGACTGCATAGTGATGACCTGGCATGCAGCCATCGATTTGATGCAATCTGACGCCCGACTGCATAGTGGATGACCTGGCATGCAACCATCGATTTGATGCAATCTGACGCCCGACTGCATAGTGGCTGACCTGGCATGCAACCATCGATTTGATGCAATCTGACGCCCACTGCATAGTGATGACCTGGCATGCAGCCATCGATTTATGCAATTGATGCATAGTGATGACCTGGCATGCAACCACGATTTGATGCCTGACGCCCGACTGCATAGTGGATGACCTGGCATGCAGCCATCGATTTGATGCAATCTGACGCCCGACTGCATAGTGGATGACCTGGCATGCAACCATCGATTTGATGCAATCTGACGCCCGACTGCATAGTGGCTGACCTGGCATGCAGCCATCGATTTGATGCAATCTGACGCCCGACTGCATAGTGGCTGACCTGGCATGCAGCCATCGATTTGATGCAATCTGACGCCCGACTGCATAGTGGCTGACCTGGCATGCAGCCATCGATTTGATGCAATCTGACGCCCGACTGCATAGTGGCTGACCTGGCATGCAGCCATCGATTTGATGCAATCTGACGCCCGACTGCATAGTGGCTGACCTGGCATGCAGCCATCGATTTGATGCAATCTGACGCCCGACTGCATAGTGGATGACCTGGCATGCAGCCATCGATTTGATGCAATCTGATTTGGCTGATGCATGCAGCCATCGATTTGATGCAATCTGACGCCCGACTGCATAGTGGATGACCTGGCATGCAGCCATCGATTTGATGCAATCTGACGCCCGACTGCATAGTGGCTGACCTGGCATGCAGCCATCGATTTGATGCAATCTGACGCCCGACTGCATAGTGGATGACCTGGCATGCAGCCATCGATTTGATGCAATCTGACGCCCGACTGCATAGTGGATGACCTGGCATGCAGCCATCGATTTGATGCAATCTGACGCCCGACTGCATAGTGGCTGACCTGGCATGCAGCCATCGATTTGATGCAATGCTACTCCTGGGTATCTAGTTGGGCAGGAAGTGGACCTGTATCTACTGCCAGTCATCCGTGACCTTTAACCCACTAGAACCAATTATACAACTCTCTCAACACCAGCCATTGATTTGATGCAATGCTACTCCTGGGTATCTAGTTGGGCAGGAAGTGGACCTGTATCTACTGCCAGTCATCCGTGACCTTTAACCCACTAGAACCAATTATACAACTCTCTCAACACCAGCCGACGCGACACACATAACCTCTAAAACCCCTGACCTTGTCCGCAGGTCCTCAGCACACTCCTCGCAGGGGAAGACCTTAGAGAAGAGGTTGATGAACTGTCCCATGTCTGTCTGCTGTCTGGGGGAGGGCCGGTCAGGGTAGTACGCTGCCATGGTGTGCAGGAAGGACCAGGTGTTACGCCCTAACTCTTCCCTGTCCAGCGGACACTCCGGCTGCCGCTGGGGCTCCACATGCTCAGCTGGGGCCTCCTACACACAAACACACACAGGGATACAGACAGACACACATTCTGCTTGACTGATAGATCCTCTACTAGATAATAGTAGAGGCCTGGTAGAGTTAGTGGGTTAGGGTCACTGACATCATTCAGGTTTACTAATCTCCTCTACTAGATAATAGTAGAGGCCTGGTAGAGTTAGTGGGTTAGGGTCACTGACATCATTCAGGTTTACTAATCTCCTCTAGTAGATAATAGTAGAGGCCTGGTAGAGTTAGTGGGTTAGGTCACTGACATCATTCAGGTTTACTAATCTCCTCTAGTAGATAATAGTAGAGGCCTGGTAGAGTTAGTAGGTTAGGGTCACTGACATCATTCAGGTTTACTAATCTCCTCTAGTAGATAATAGTAGAGGCCTGGTAGAGTTAGTGGGTTAGGGTCACTGACATCATTCAGGTTTACTAATCTCCTCTAGTAGATAATAGTAGAGGCCTGGTAGAGTTAGTGGGTTAGGGTCACTGACATCATTCAGGTTTACTAATCTCCTCTAGTAGATAATAGTAGAGGCCTGGTAGAGTTAGTAGGTTAGGGTCACTGACATCATTCAGGTTTACTAATCTCCTCTAGTAGATAATAGTAGAGGCCTGGTAGAGTTAGTGGGTTAGGGTCACTGACATCATTCAGGTTTACTAATCTCCTCTAGTAGATAATAGTAGAGGCCTGGTAGAGTTAGTAGGCTATCCACCCTGACATCATTCAGGTTTACTAATCTCCTCTAGTAGATAATAGTAGAGGCCTGGTAGAGTTAGTAGGCTATCCACACTGACATCATTCAGGTTTACTAATCTCCTCTAGTAGATAATAGTAGAGGCCTGGTAGAGTTAGTAGGCTATCCACACTGACATCATTCAGGTTTACTAATCTCCTCTATTAGATAATAGTAGAGGCCTGGTAGAGTTAGTGGGTTAGGGTCACTGACATCATTCAGGTTTACTAATCTCCTCTACTAGATAATAGTAGAGGCCTGGCAGAGTTAGTGGGTTAGGGTCACTGACATCATTCAGGTTTACTAATCTCCTCTAGTAGATAATAGTAGAGGCCTGGTAGAGTTAGTGGGTTAGGGTCACTGACATCATTCAGGTTTACTAATCTCCTCTAGTAGATAATAGTAGAGGCCTGGTAGAGTTAGTGGGTTAGGGTCACTGACATCATTCAGGTTTACTAATCTCCTCTAGTAGATAATAGTAGAGGCCTGGTAGAGTTAGTAGGCTATCCACACTGACATCATTCAGGTTTACTAATCTCCTCTATTAGATAATAGTAGAGGCCTGGTAGAGTTAGTGGGTTAGGGTCACTGACATCATTCAGGTTTACTAATCTCCTCTAGTAGATAATAGTAGAGAGGCCTGGTAGAGTTAGTAGGCTATCCACACTGACATCATTCAGGTTTACTAATCTCCTCTATTAGATAATAGTAGAGGCCTGGCAGAGTTAGTAGGCTATCCACACTGACATCATTCAGGTTTACTAATCTCCTCTAGTAGATAATAGTAGAGGCCTGGTAGAGTTAGTGGGTTAGGGTCACTGAGATCATTCAGGATTACTAATCTCCTCTATTAGATAATAGTAGAGGCCTGGTAGAGTTAGTAGGCTATCCACACTGACATCATTCAGGTTTACTAATCTCCTCTACCAGATAATAGTAGAGGCCTGGTAGCTATAGTGGGTTAGGGTCACTGACATCATTCAGGTTTACTAATCTCCTCTACTAGATAATAGTAGAGGCCTGGCAGAGTTAGTGGGTTAGGGTCACTGACATCATTCAGGTTTACTAATCTCCTCTATTAGATAATAGTAGAGGCCTGGTAGAGTTAGTAGGCTATCCACCCTGACATCATTCAGGTTTACTAATCTCCTCTAGTAGATAATAGTAGAGGCCTGGTAGAGTTAGTGGGTTAGGGTCACTGACATCATTCAGGTTTACTAATCTCCTCTAGTAGATAATAGTAGAGGCCTGGCAGAGTTAGTAGGCTATCCACACTGACATCATTCAGGTTTACTAATCTCCTCTAGTAGATAATAGTAGAGGCCTGGTAGAGTTAGTGGGTTAGGGTCACTGACATCATTCAGGTTTACTAATCTCCTCTAGTAGATAATAGTAGAGGCCTGGCAGAGTTAGTGGGTTAGGGTCACTGACATCATTCAGGTTTACTAATCTCCTAGTAGATAATAGTAGAGGCCTGGCAGAGTTAGTAGGCTATCACTGACATCATTCAGGTTTACTAATCTCCTCCATAGTAGATAATAGTAGAGGCCTGGTAGAGTTAGTAGGCTAGGGTCCACTGACATCATTCAGGTTTACTAATCTCCTCTAGTAGATAATAGTAGAGGCCTGGCAGAGTTAGTAGGCTATCCACCCTGACATCATTCAGGTTTACTAATCTCCTCTACTAGATAATAGTAGAGGCCTGGTAGAGTTAGTAGGCTATCCACACTGACATCATTCAGGTTTACTAATCTCCTCTATTAGATAATAGTAGAGGCCTGGCAGAGTTAGTAGGCTATCCACACTGACATCATTCAGGTTTACTAATCTCCTCTACTAGATAATAGTAGAGGCCTGGTAGAGTTAGTAGGCTTAGGGTCACTGACATCATTCAGGTTTACTAATCTCCTTTAGATAATAGTAGAGGCCTGGTAGAGTTAGTAGGTTAGGGTCCACTGACATCATTCAGGTTTACTAATCTCCTCTAGTAGATAATAGTAGAGGCCTGGTAGAGTTAGTGGGTTAGGGTCACTGACATCATTCAGGTTTACTAATCTCCTTTAGATAATAGTAGAGGCCTGGCAGAGTTAGTGGTTATCCACACTGACATCATTCAGGTTTACTAATCTCCTCTACTAGATAATAGTAGAGGCCTGGCAGAGTTAGTAGGCTAGGGGTCACTGACATCATTCAGGTTTACTAATCTCCTTCCAGATAATAGTAGAGGCCTGGCAGAGTTAGTTTAGGGTCAGGCTAATCCACACTGACATCATTCAGGTTTACTAATCTCCTGTTAGATAATAGTAGAGGCCTGGCAGAGTTAGAGTTAGTCAGGCTAATCCACCCAGCAGCATCATTCAGGTTTACTAATCTCCTCTACTAGATAATAGTAGAGGCCTGGTAGAGTTAGTAGGCTATCCACCCTGACATCATTCAGGTTTACTAATCTCCTCTAGTAGATAATAGTAGAGGCCTGGTAGAGTTAGTGGGTTAGGGTCACTGACATCATTCAGGTTTACTAATCTAAATAGATCCTCTATTAGATAAGGTGAGAGACTTCTGGATAGGGGGAGGGACTTCTGGATAAGGGGAGGGACTTCTGGATAAGGGGAGGGACTTCTGGATAAGGGGAGGGACTTCTGGATAGGGCAGGGACTTCTGGATAGGGCAGGGACTTCTGGATAGGGCAGGGACTTCTGGATAGGGGAGGGACTTCTGGATAGGGGAGGGACTTCTGGATAGGGGAGGGACTTCTGGATAGGGGAGGGACTTCTGAGATCTTCACCTCAGCACGGGAGCCAATCCGTATTGCAGATCTTCACCTCTTACATCGAAGAGGGTGCTGTTCCCTGGCAACACCTTGTGCCGAAGACTACACTATGCACAACCAAAGACTATTTTAAGAGCCACCCACATTGCAATAAGAGTATTCTTCCATTTACTTAGCTATGTCAACTGCAGATAATTACATTCACAGTTTCTCTCCCATGGAAATAAAAATATATATATTTTAAATCCCGTTTTCTCTCCAATTTAGTGATATCCAATTGGTAGTAGTTCCAGTCTTGTCCCATCGTTGCAACTCCCGTACGGACTCGGGAGGGGCGAAGGTCGAGAGCCATGCTCACCTGTGGCGCTGCTGCTGGGGTCTGTGGCGTTTTCTGGACCTTCATCCACGACTTGAAGTCGGTACAAGCCCTGCACGGCTTTTTCTTCGGTTCTCCGGTCTGCTCCGTGTCCTTACCGGTGCTTTCCTCCGGGGGCCTGCCGGTTATGATGGGGAACCCCTGGATGCCCGCGGTGGATGATCCTCCGGTGGACGCGGCCATGTCCGCTGTGTTACCGTGGGAAGGATCTGTCATCGGACCAGAACCCGCGGCTGAAGGACGCTTCCGTTATAACGCTTTATTATAACTCCTCCTCCATGTGTTCTATATATGACACCCGGCCTCTATGTTCACCAACTACACATGTCTGAATTTATTCTAAACATGTAAGGCAGTAAGTCCACTCGAACTGTAAACTGTAAACTACTTGATATTTGACCAGGAACTATTCTTCCAGGTATTTAACGTTAGATGTTTTTGTTCCCCACCGGAATGAAAAGAGAACGGAACCCTCCAGTTCCGGTTTGTGATGTCATTTTTCTATGCATGCAGTTGAGTCGAACACATTTAAAGTGTATATTTTTCATAGATATTACTACCGGCTGATCAGTTTTGTGTTTGTATGTTAACTTCTTGGTTTATAGTTAAATCTGTAGTTTTTATTTGATTGACAAATTAATGTTGCGGTCTTCTCACCGAGTTGCCTAACACAGGAAGCTACCGCTAGTTAGCGAGCTTGCTAGGCTATTGAGGAGTAGCAGTGTTGACACGTTTCAGTCACAGGAGGTTGGTGGCACCTTCATTCGGGAGGATGGACTCGTGGTAATGGCTGAGTAAAATGAGTGGAATGGTATCAAACGCATGGTTTCCATTCGTTCCAGCCCGTTCCAGCCAGCAGCCTCCAGTGGTTCCAGTCTGAGCTGCCATTATTATGAGCCTCCACCCAGCAGCCTCAGTGGTTCCAGTCTGATGTAGTGTCTCTCTCCAGCCATTATTATGAGCCGTCCTCCACCCAGCAGCCTCCAGTGGTTCCAGTCTGAGTGTGTCTCTCCAGACAGTAACCAGTCTGATGTAGTGTCTCTCTTGGCAGTAACCAGTCTGATGTGTGTGTCTCTCCAGGCAGTAACCAGTCTGATGTAGTGTCTCTCTCCAGGCAGTAACCAGTCTGATGTGTGTCTCTCTCCAGGCAGTAACCAGTCTGAGTTCATGTGTGTCTCTCTCCAGAGAGTAACCAGTCTGATGTCTGTCTCTCTCCAGGAGAGTAACCAGTCTGATGTCTGTCTCTCTCCAGGCAGTAACCAGTCTGATGTCTGGCAGTAACCAGTCTGTGTCTGTCTCTCTCCAGGCAGTAACCAGTCTGATGTGTGTCTCTCTCCAGACAGTAACCAGTCTGATGTAGTGTCTCTCTAGGCAGTAACCAGTCTGATGTGTGTCTCTCTCCAGGCAGTAACCAGTCTGATGTCTGTCTCTCTCCAGGCAGTAACCAGTCTGATGTAGTGTCTCTCTCCAGGCAGTAACCAGTCTGATGTGTGTCTCTCTCCAGGAGAGTAACCAGTCTGATGTGTGTCTCTCTCCAGGAGAGTAACCAGTCTGATGTCTGTCTCTCTCCAGACAGTAACCAGTCTGATGTGTGTCTCTCTCCAGACAGTAAATTCAGTCTGAGTAAACCAGTCTGATGTAGTGTCTCTCCCAGGCAGTAACCAGTCTGATGTGTGTCTCTCTCCAGGCAGTAACCAGTCTGATGTGTGTCTCTCTCCAGGAGAGTAACCAGTCTGATGTCTGTCTTCCCAGACAGTAACCAGTCTGATGTGTGTCTCTCTCCAGGCAGTAACCAGTCTGATGTGTGTCTTCTCCAGTTAACCAGTCTGATGTAGTGTCTCTCTCCAGGCAGTAACCAGTCTGATGTGTGTCTCTGGCAGTAACCAGTCTGATGTAGTGTCTCTCCAGGCAGTAACCAGTCTGTAGTGTCTCTCTCCAGGCAGTAACCAGACTGAGAAGTGTCTCTCTCCAGGCACGACTTGTCATGTCTGTCCTGGAGAAGTTGGGTCTGAGTAGTGTCTCTTCCAGGCAGTTCAAAGGTAAGACAGAGGTGGTCGGCTGGGTTGTGTTTGAGTTCATTGGTGTGCCGAGAGGTGGTCGGCTGGGTTGTGTTTGAGTTCATATCCAGGTGTGCCAGAGGTGGTCGGCTGGGTTGTGTTTGAGTTCATTGGTGTGCCGAGAGGTGGGTTGTGTTTGAGTCCAGTGGTGTGCCAGAGAAACAAATTGGTGGTCGGCTGGGTTGTGTTTGAGTTCATTGGTGTGCCGAGAGGTGGTCGGCTGGGTTGTGTTTGAGTTCATTGGTGTGCCGAGAGGTGGCCGGCTGGGTTGTGTTTGAGTTCATTGGTGTGCCGAGAGGTGGTCGGCTGGGTTGTGTTTGAGTTCATTGGTGTGCCGAGAGGTGGTTGGGTGTTTTGAGTTCATTGGTGTGCCGAGAGGTGGTCGGCTGGGTTGTGTTTGAGGCCAGTGGTGTGCCGAGAGGTGGCCGGCTGGGTTGTGTTTGAGTTCATTGGTGTGCCGAGAGGTGGCCGGCTGGGTTGTGTTTGAGTTCATTGGTGTGCCGAGAGGTGGTCGGCTGGATTGTGTTTGAGTTCATTGGTGTGCCGAGAGGTGGCCGGCTGGGTTGTGTTTGAGTTCATTGGTGTGCCGAGAGGTGGCCGGCTGGGTTGTGTTTGAGTCCAGTGGTGTGCCGAGAGGTGGCCGGCTGGGTTGTGTTTGAGTTCATTGGTGTGCCGAGAGGTGGGTTGTGTTTGAGTTCATTGGTGTGCCGAGAGGTGGCCGGCTGGGTTGTGTTTGAGTTCATTGGTGTGCCGAGAGGTGGCCGGCTGGGTTGTGTTTGAGTTCATTGGTGTGCCGAGAGGTGGTCGGCTGGGTTGTGTTTGAGTTCAGTGGTGTGCCGAGAGGTGGCCGGCTGGGTTGTGTTTGAGTTCATTGGTGTGCCGAGAGGTGGGTTGTGTTTGAGTTCATTGGTGTGCCGAGAGGTGGCTCTGGGGTTGTGTTTGAGTTCATTGGTGTGCCGAGAGGTGGCCGGCTGGGTTGTGTTTGAGTTCAGTGGTGTGCCGAGAGGTGGCCGGCTGGGTTGTGTTTGAGTTCATTGGTGTGCCGAGAGGTGGTCGGCTGGGTTGTGTTTGAGTTCATTGGTGTGCCGAGAGGTGGTCGGCTGGGTTGTGTTTGAGTTCATTGGTGTGCCGAGAGGTGGTCGGCTGGGTTGTGTTTGAGTTCATTGGTGTGCCGAGAGGTGGGTTGTGTTTGAGTCCAGTGGTGTGCCGAGAGGTGGCCGGCTGGGTTGTGTTTGAGTTCATTGGTGTGCCGAGAGGTGGTCGGCTGGGTTGTGTTTGAGTTCATTGGTGTGCCGAGAGGTGGCCGGCTGGATTGTGTTTGAGTTTATTGGTGTGCCGAGAGGTGGTCGGCTGGGTTGTGTTTGAGTTCATTGGTGTGCCGAGAGGTGGGTTGTGTTTGAGTCCAGTGGTGTGCCGAGAGGTGGCCGGCTGGGTTGTGTTTGAGTTCATTGGTGTGCCGAGAGGTGGCCGGCTGGGTTGTGTTTGAGTTCATTGGTGTGCCGAGAGGTGGCCGGCTGGGTTGTGTTTGAGTTCATTGGTGTGCCGAGAGGTGGTCGGCTGGGTTGTGTTTGAGTTCATTGGTGTGCCGAGAGGTGGCGGCTGGGTTGTGTTTGAGTTCATTGGTGTGCCGAGAGGTGGCCGGCTGGGTTGTGTTTGAGTTCATTGGTGTGCCGAGAGGTGGTCGGCTGGGTTGTGTTTGAGTTCATTGGTGTGCCGAGAGGTGGTCGGCTGGGTTGTGTTTGAGTTCATTGGTGTGCCGAGAGGTGGTCGGCTGGATTGTGTTTGAGTTCAGTGGTGTGCCGAGAGGTGGGTTGTGTTTGAGTTCATTGGTGTGCCGAGAGGTGGGTTGTGTTTGAGTTCATTGGTGTGCCGAGAGGTGGGTTGTGTTTGAGTTCATTGGTGTGCCGAGAGGTGGGTTGTGTTTGAGTTCATTGGTGTGCCGAGAGGTGGGTTGTGTTTGAGTTCATTGGTGTGCCGAGAGGTGGCCGGCTGGGTTGTGTTTGAGTTCATTGGTGTGCCGAGAGGTGGCCGGCTGGGTTGTGTTTGAGTTCATTGGTGTGCCGAGAGGTGGTCGGCTGGATTGTGTTTGAGTTTATTGGTGTGCCGAGAGGTGGTCGGCTGGGTTGTGTTTGAGTTCATTGGTGTGCCGAGAGGTGGGTTGTGTTTGAGTTCATTGGTGTGCCGAGAGGTGGCCGGCTGGGTTGTGTTTGAGTTCATTGGTGTGCCGAGAGGTGGCCGGCTGGGTTGTGTTTGAGTTCATTGGTGTGCCGAGAGGTGGTCGGCTGGGTTGTGTTTGAGTTCATTGGTGTGCCGAGAGGTGGCCGGCTGGGTTGTGTTTGAGTCCAGTGGTGTGCCGAGAGGTGGCCGGCTGGGTTGTGTTTGAGTTCATTGGTGTGCCGAGAGGTGGGTTGTGTTTGAGTTCATTGGTGTGCCGAGAGGTGGCCGGCTGGGTTGTGTTTGAGTTCATTGGTGTGCCGAGAGGTGGGTTGTGTTTGAGTTCATTGGTGTGCCGAGAGGTGGCCGGCTGGGTTGTGTTTGAGTTCATTGGTGTGCCGAGAGGTGGCCGGCTGGGTTGTGTTTGAGTTCAGTGGTGTGCCGAGAGGTGGCCGGCTGGGTTGTGTTTGAGTTCATTGGTGTGCCGAGAGGTGGTCGGCTGGGTTGTGTTTGAGTTCATTGGTGTGCCGAGAGGTGGCCGGCTGGATTGTGTTTGAGTTTATTGGTGTGCCGAGAGGTGGTCGGCTGGGTTGTGTTTGAGTTCATTGGTTGCAGAGGTGGGTTGTGTTTGAGTCCAGGTGTGCCGAGAGGTGGCTGGGTTGTGTTTGAGTTCATTGGTGTGCCGAGAGGTGGTCGGCTGGGTTGTGTTTGAGTTCATTGGTGTGCCGAGAGGTGGCCGGCTGGATTGTGTTTGAGTTTATTGGTGTGCCGAGAGGTGGTCGGCTGGGTTGTGTTTGAGTTCATTGGTGTGCCGAGAGGTGGTCGGCTGGGTTGTGTTTGAGTTTATTGGTGTGCCGAGAGGTGGTCGGCTGGGTTGTGTTTGAGTTCATTGGTGTGCCGAGAGGTGGCCGGCTGGGTTGTGTTTGAGTTCATTTTATAGTTTACAGGGACAGTGCACATTAATCAACGTTTCAGTAAAAGTGCCGGTTTTAGCCAGCCGGCTAATTTTCAACCGCAGTCCCTGGGCAGGTTATTAAAAACAATTACAATATAGACAATCAATGAGCAGTGAGCAACATAGAACAAGCAAGACGTAGCATACAGACAGATTAACATAGAACAAGCAAGACATAGCATACAGACAGAGCAACATAGGACAAGACGTAGCATACAGACAGAGCAACATAGAACAAGACATAGCATACAGACAGAGCAACATAGGACAAGACGTAGCATACAGACAGAGCAACAGAGAACAAGCAAGACATAGCATACAGACAGAGCAACATAGAACAAGCAAGACATAGCATACAGACAGAGCAACATAGAACAAGACGTAGCATACAGACAGAGCAACATAGAACAAGACGTAGCATACAGACAGAGCAACATAGAACAAGACGTAGCATACAGACAGAGCAACATAGAACAAGACGTAGCATACAGACAGAGCAACATAGAACAAGACGTAGCATACAGACAGAGCAACATAGAACAAGACGTAGCATACAGACAGAGCAACATAGAACAAGACGTAGCATACAGACAGAGCAACATAGAACAAGACGTAGCATACAGACAGAGCAACATAGAACAAGACGTAGCATACAGACAGAGCAACATAGAACAAGACGTAGCATACAGACAGAGCAACATAGAACAAGACGTAGCATACAGACAGAGCAACATAGAACAAGACGTAGCATACAGACAGAGCAACATAGAACAAGACGTAGCATACAGACAGAGCAACATAGAACAAGACGTAGCATACAGACAGAGCAACATAGAACAAGACGTAGCATACAGACAGAGCAACATAGAACAAGACGTAGCATACAGACAGAGCAACATAGAACAAGACGTAGCATACAGACAGAGCAACATAGAACAAGACGTAGCATACAGACAGAGCAACATAGAACAAGACGTAGCATACAGACAGAGCAACATAGAACAAGCAAGACGTAGCATACAGACAGAGCAACATAGAACAAGACGTAGCATACAGACAGAGCAACATAGAACAAGCAAGACGTAGCATACAGACAGAGCAACATAGAACAAGCAAGACGTAGCATACAGACAGAGCAACATAGAACAAGCAAGACGTAGCATACAGACAGAGCAACATAGAACAAGCAAGACGTAGCATACAGACAGAGCAACATAGAACAAGCAAGACGTAGCATACAGACAGAGCAACATAGAACAAGCAAGACGTAGCATACAGACAGAGCAACATAGAACAAGCAAGACGTAGCATACAGACAGAGCAACATAGAACAAGCAAGACGTAGCATACAGACAGAGCAACATAGAACAAGCAAGACGTAGCATACAGACAGAGCAACATAGAACAAGCAAGACGTAGCATACAGACAGAGCAACATAGAACAAGCAAGACGTAGCATACAGACAGAGCAACATAGAACAAGCAAGACGTAGCATACAGACAGAGCAACATAGAACAAGCAAGACGTAGCATACAGACAGAGCAACATAGAACAAGCAAGACGTAGCATACAGACAGAGCAACATAGAACAAGCAAGACGTAGCATACAGACAGAGCAACATAGAACAAGCAAGACGTAGCATACAGACAGAGCAACATAGAACAAGCAAGACGTAGCATACAGACAGAGCAACATAGAACAAGCAAGACGTAGCATACAGACAGAGCAACATAGAACAAGCAAGACGTAGCATACAGACAGAGCAACATAGAACAAGCAAGACGTAGCATACAGACAGAGCAACATAGAACAAGCAAGACGTAGCATACAGACAGAGCAACATAGAACAAGCAAGACGTAGCATACAGACAGAGCAACATAGAACAAGCAAGACGTAGCATACAGACAGAGCAACATAGAACAAGCAAGACGTAGCATACAGACAGAGCAACATAGAACAAGCAAGACGTAGCATACAGACAGAGCAACATAGAACAAGCAAGACGTAGCATACAGACAGAGCAACATAGAACAAGCAAGACGAGCATACAGACAGAGCAACATAGAACAAGCAAGACGTAGCATACAGACAGAGCAACATAGAACAAGCAAGACGTAGCATACAGACAGAGCAACATAGAACAAGCAAGACGTAGCATACAGACAGAGCAACATAGAACAAGCAAGACGTAGCATACAGACAGAGCAACATAGAACAAGCAAGACGTAGCATACAGACAGAGCAACATAGAACAAGCAAGACGTAGCATACAGACAGAGCAACATAGAACAAGCAAGACGTAGCATACAGACAGAGCAACATAGAACAAGCAAGACGTAGCATACAGACAGAGCAACATAGAACAAGCAAGACGTAGCATACAGACAGAGCAACATAGAACAAGCAAGACGTAGCATACAGACAGAGCAACATAGAACAAGCAAGACGTAGCATACAGACAGAGCAACATAGAACAAGCAAGACGTAGCATACAGACAGAGCAACATAGAACAAGCAAGACGTAGCATACAGACAGAGCAACATAGAACAAGCAAGACGTAGCATACAGACAGAGCAACATAGAACAAGCAAGACGTAGCATACAGACAGAGCAACATAGAACAAGCAAGACGTAGCATACAGACAGAGCAACATAGAACAAGCAAGACGTAGCATACAGACAGAGCAACATAGAACAAGCAAGACGTAGCATACAGACAGAGCAACGTAGAACAAGACGTAGCATACAGACAGAGCAACATAGAACAAGCAAGACGTAGCATACAGACAGAGCAACATAGAACAAGCAAGACGTAGCATACAGACAGAGCAACATAGAACAAGCAAGACGTAGCATACAGACAGAGCAACATAGAACAAGACGTAGCATACAGACAGAGCAACATAGAACAAGACGTAGCATACAGACAGAGCAACATAGAACAAGCAAGACGTAGCATACAGACAGAGCAACATAGAACAAGCAAGACGTAGCATACAGACAGAGCAACATAGGACAAGACGTAGCATACAGACAGAGCAACATAGAACAAGCAAGACGTAGCATACAGACAGAGCAACATAGAACAAGACGTAGCATACAGACAGAGCAACATAGAACAAGACAAGACGTAGCATACAGACAGAGCAACATAGAACAAGCAAGACGTAGCATACAGACAGAGCAACATAGAACAAGCAAGACGTAGCATACAGACAGAGCAACATAGAACAAGCAAGACGTAGCATACAGACAGAGCAACATAGGACAAGACGTAGCATACAGACAGAGCAACGTAGAACAAGCAAGACGTAGCATACAGACAGAGCAACATAGAACAAGACGTAGCATACAGACAGAGCAACATAGAACAAGCAAGACGTAGCATACAGACAGAGCAACATAGAACAAGCAAGACGTAGCATACAGACAGAGCAACATAGAACAAGCAAGACGTAGCATACAGACAGAGCAACATAGAACAAGCAAGACGTAGCATACAGACAGAGCAACATAGAACAAGACGTAGCATACAGACAGAGCAACATAGAACAAGACGTAGCATACAGACAGAGCAACATAGAACAAGCAAGACGTAGCATACAGACAGAGCAACATAGAACAAGACGTAGCATACAGACAGAGCAACATAGAACAAGACGTAGCATACAGACAGAGCAACATAGAACAAGACGTAGCATACAGACAGAGCAACATAGAACAAGACAAGACGTAGCATACAGACAGAGCAACATAGAACAAGCAAGACGTAGCATACAGACAGAGCAACATAGAACAAGACGTAGCATACAGACAGAGCAACATAGAACAAGACGTAGCATACAGACAGAGCAACATAGAACAAGCAAGACGTAGCATACAGACAGAGCAACATAGAACAAGACGTAGCATACAGACAGAGCAACATAGAACAAGCAAGACGTAGCATACAGACAGAGCAACATAGGACAAGACGTAGCATACAGACAGAGCAACGTAGAACAAGCAAGACATAGCATACAGACAGAGCAACGTAGAACAAGCAAGACGTAGCATACAGACAGAGCAACGTAGAACAAGCAAGACGTAGCATACAGACAGAGCAACGTAGAACAAGCAAGACGTAGCATACAGACAGAGCAACGTAGAACAAGCAAGACGTAGCATACAGACAGAGCAACATAGAACAAGACGTAGCATACAGACAGAGCAACATAGGACAAGACGTAGCATACAGACAGAGCAACATAGAACAAGACGTAGCATACAGACAGAGCAACATAGAACAAGACGTAGCATACAGACAGAGCAACATAGAACAAGCAAGACGTAGCATACAGACAGAGCAACATAGAACAAGCAAGACGTAGCATACAGACAGAGCAACATAGAACAAGCAAGACGTAGCATACAGACAGAGCAACATAGAACAAGCAAGACGTAGCATACAGACAGAGCAACATAGAACAAGCAAGACGTAGCATACAGACAGAGCAACATAGAACAAGCAAGACGTAGCATACAGACAGAGCAACATAGAACAAGCAAGACGTAGCATACAGACAGAGCAACATAGAACAAGCAAGACGTAGCATACAGACAGAGCAACATAGAACAAGCAAGACGTAGCATACAGACAGAGCAACATAGAACAAGCAAGACGTAGCATACAGACAGAGCAACATAGAACAAGCAAGACGTAGCATACAGACAGAGCAACATAGAACAAGCAAGACGTAGTATACAGACAGAGCAACATAGAACAAGCAAGGCGTAGCATACAGACAGAGCAACATAGAACAAGCAAGACGTAGCATACAGACAGAGCAACATAGAACAAGCAAGACGTAGCATACAGACAGAGCAACATAGAACAAGCAAGACGTAGCATACAGACAGAGCAACATAGAACAAGCAAGACGTAGCATACAGACAGAGCAACATAGAACAAGCAAGACGTAGCATACAGACAGAGCAACATAGAACAAGCAAGACGTAGCATACAGACAGAGCAACATAGAACAAGCAAGGCGTAGCATACAGACAGAGCAACATAGAACAAGCAAGACGTAGCATACAGACAGAGCAACATAGAACAAGCAAGACGTAGCATACAGACAGAGCAACATAGAACAAGCAAGGCGTAGCATACAGACAGAGCAACATAGAACAAGAAGGCGTAGCATACAGACAGAGCAACGTAGAACAAGCAAGACGTAGCATACAGACAGAGCAACGTAGAACAAGCAAGGCGTAGCATACAGACAGAGCAACGTAGAACAAGCAAGACGTAGCATACAGACAGAGCAACGGCAATAGAACAAGCAAGACGTAGCATACAGACAGAGCAACATAGAACAAGGCGTAGCATACAGACAGAGCAACATAGAACAAGCAAGACGTAGCATACAGACAGAGCAACATAGAACAAGCAAGGCGTAGCATACAGACAGAGCAACATAGAACAAGCAAGACGTAGCATACAGACAGAGCAACATAGAACAAGGCGTAGCATACAGACAGAGCAACATAGAACAAGCAAGACGTAGCATACAGACAGAGCAACATAGAACAAGCAAGACGTAGCATACAGACAGAGCAACATAGGACAAGACGTAGCATACAGACAGAGCAAATATAGAACAAGCAAGACGTAGCATACAGACAGAGCAACATAGAACAAGACGTAGCATACAGACAGAGCAACATAGAACAAGCAAGACGTAGCATACAGACAGAGCAACATAGAACAAGCAAGACGTAGCATACAGACAGAGCAACATAGAACAAGCAAGACGTATACAGACAGAGCAACATAGAACAAGCAAGATCGTAGCATACAGACAGAGCAACATAGGACAAGACGTAGCATACAGACAGAGCAACGTAGAACAAGCAAGACGTAGCATACAGACAGAGCAACATAGAACAAGACGTAGCATACAGACAGAGCAACATAGAACAAGCAAGACGTAGCATACAGACAGAGCAACATAGAACAAGCAAGACGTAGCATACAGACAGAGCAACATAGAACAAGCAAGACGTAGCATACAGACAGAGCAACATAGAACAAGCAAGACGTAGCATACAGACAGAGCAACATAGAACAAGACGTAGCATACAGACAGAGCAACATAGAACAAGACGTAGCATACAGACAGAGCAACATAGAACAAGCAAGACGTAGCATACAGACAGAGCAACATAGGACAAGACGTAGCATACAGACAGAGCAACGTAGAACAAGCAAGACGTAGCATACAGACAGAGCAACATAGAACAAGACGTAGCATACAGACAGAGCAACATAGAACAAGCAAGACGTAGCATACAGACAGAGCAACATAGAACAAGACGTAGCATACAGACAGAGCAACATAGAACAAGACGTAGCATACAGACAGAGCAACATAGAACAAGACGTAGCATACAGACAGAGCAACATAGAACAAGCAAGACGTAGCATACAGACAGAGCAACATAGAACAAGCAAGACGTAGCATACAGACAGAGCAACATAGAACAAGCAAGACGTAGCATACAGACAGAGCAACATATAACAAGACGTAGCATACAGACAGAGCAACATAGAACAAGACGTAGCATACAGACAGAGCAACATAGAACAAGCAAGACGTAGCATACAGACAGAGCAACATAGAACAAGACGTAGCATACAGACAGAGCAACATAGAACAAGCAAGACGTAGCATACAGACAGAGCAACATAGGACAAGACGTAGCATACAGACAGAGCAACGTAGAACAAGCAAGACATAGCATACAGACAGAGCAACGTAGAACAAGCAAGACGTAGCATACAGACAGAGCAACGTAGAACAAGCAAGACGTAGCATACAGACAGAGCAACATAGAACAAGCAAGACGTAGCATACAGACAGAGCAACATAGAACAAGCAAGACGTAGCATACAGACAGAGCAACATAGAACAAGACGTAGCATACAGACAGAGCAACATAGAACAAGCAAGACGTAGCATACAGACAGAGCAACATAGAACAAGCAAGACGTAGCATACAGACAGAGCAACATAGAACAAGACGTAGCATACAGACAGAGCAACATAGAACAAGACGTAGCATACAGACAGAGCAACATAGAACAAGCAAGACGTAGCATACAGACAGAGCAACATAGAACAAGCAAGACGTAGCATACAGACAGAGCAACATAGGACAAGACGTAGCATACAGACAGAGCAACGTAGAACAAGCAAGACGTAGCATACAGACAGAGCAACATAGAACAAGACGTAGCATACAGACAGAGCAACATAGAACAAGCAAGACGTAGCATACAGACAGAGCAACATAGAACAAGACGTAGCATACAGACAGAGCAACGTAGAACAAGACGTAGCATACAGACAGAGCAACATAGAACAAGCAAGACGTAGCATACAGACAGAGCAACATAGAACAAGCAAGACGTAGCATACAGACAGAGCAACATAGAACAAGCAAGACGTAGCATACAGACAGAGCAACATAGAACAAGCAAGACGTAGCATACAGACAGAGCAACATAGAACAAGCAAGACGTAGCATACAGACAGAGCAACATAGAACAAGACGTAGCATACAGACAGAGCAACATAGAACAAGACGTAGCATACAGACAGAGCAACATAGAACAAGCAAGACGTAGCATACAGACAGAGCAACATAGGACAAGACGTAGCATACAGACAGAGCAACGTAGAACAAGCAAGACGTAGCATACAGACAGAGCAACATAGAACAAGACGTAGCATACAGACAGAGCAACATAGAACAAGCAAGACGTAGCATACAGACAGAGCAACATAGAACAAGACGTAGCATACAGACAGAGCAACATAGAACAAGGCGTAGCATACAGACAGAGCAACATAGAACAAGGCGTAGCATACAGACAGAGCAACATAGAACAAGCAAGACGTAGCATACAGACAGAGCAACATAGAACAAGCAAGGCGTAGCATACAGACAGAGCAACATAGAACAAGCAAGGCGTAGCATACAGACAGAGCAACATAGAACAAGCAAGACGTAGCATACAGACAGAGCAACATAGAACAAGGCGTAGCATACAGACAGAGCAACATAGAACAAGGCGTAGCATACAGACAGAGCAACATAGAACAAGCAAGACGTAGCATACAGACAGAGCAACATAGAACAAGACGTAGCATACAGACAGAGCAACATAGAACAAGCAAGACGTAGCATACAGACAGAGCAACATAGGACAAGACGTAGCATACAGACAGAGCAACGTAGAACAAGCAAGACATAGCATACAGACAGAGCAACGTAGAACAAGCAAGGCGTAGCATACAGACAGAGCAACGTAGAACAAGCAAGGCGTAGCATACAGACAGAGCAACGTAGAACAAGCAAGACGTAGCATACAGACAGAGCAACGTAGAACAAACAAGCAAGCGTAGCATACAGACAGAGCAACGTAGAACAAGCAAGACGTAGCATACAGACAGAGCAACGTAGAACAAGACGTAGCATACAGACAGAGCAACGTAGAACAAGACGTAGCATACAGACAGAGCAACGTAGAACAAGACGTAGCATACAGACAGAGCAACATAGAACAAGCAAGACGTAGCATACAGACAGAGCAACATAGGACAAGACGTAGCATACAGACAGAGCAACATAGAACAAGCAAGACGTAGCATACAGACAGAGCAACATAGAACAAGCAAGACGTAGCATACAGACAGAGCAACATAGAACAAGACGTAGCATACAGACAGAGCAACATAGAACAAGACGTAGCATACAGACAGAGCAACATAGAACAAGACGTAGCATACAGACAGAGCAACATAGAACAAGCAAGACGTAGCATACAGACAGAGCAACATAGAACAAGCAAGACGTAGCATACAGACAGAGCAACATAGGACAAGACGTAGCATACAGACAGAGCAACGTAGAACAAGCAAGACGTAGCATACAGACAGAGCAACATAGAACAAGACGTAGCATACAGACAGAGCAACATAGAACAAGCAAGGCGTAACAGACAGAGCAACATAGGACAAGACGTAGCATACAGACAGAGCAACATAGAACAAGACGTAGCATACAGACAGAGCAACATAGAACAAGACGTAGCATACAGACAGAGCAACATAGAACAAGCAAGACGTAGCATACAGACAGAGCAACATAGAACAAGCAAGACGTAGCATACAGACAGAGCAACATAGAACAAGCAAGACGTAGCATACAGACAGAGCAACATAGAACAAGCAAGACGTAGCATACAGACAGAGCAACATAGAACAAGCAAGACGTAGCATACAGACAGAGCAACATAGAACAAGCAAGACGTAGCATACAGACAGAGCAACATAGAACAAGACGTAGCATACAGACAGAGCAACATAGAACAAGAAGACGTAGCATACAGACAGAGCAACATAGAACAAGCAAGACGTAGCATACAGACAGAGCAACATAGAACAAGAAGGCGTAGCATACAGACAGAGCAACATAGAACAAGACGTAGCATACAGACAGAGCAACATACAGACGTAGCATACAGACAGAGCAACATAGAACAAGCAAGACGTAGCATACAGACAGAGCAACATAGAACAAGCAAGACGTAGCATACAGACAGAGCAACATAGGACAAGACGTAGCATACAGACAGAGCAACGTAGAACAAGCAAGACGTAGCATACAGACAGAGCAACATAGAACAAGACGTAGCATACAGACAGAGCAACATAGAACAAGCAAGACGTAGCATACAGACAGAGCAACATAGAACAAGCAAGACGTAGCATACAGACAGAGCAACATAGAACAAGCAAGACGTAGCATACAGACAGAGCAACATAGAACAAGCAAGACGTAGCATACAGACAGAGCAACATAGAACAAGCAAGACGTAGCATACAGACAGAGCAACATAGAACAAGCAAGACGTAGCATACAGACAGAGCAACATAGAACAAGACGTAGCATACAGACAGAGCAACATAGAACAAGACGTAGCATACAGACAGAGCAACATAGAACAAGACGTAGCATACAGACAGAGCAACATAGAACAAGCAAGACGTAGCATACAGACAGAGCAACATAGAACAAGCAAGACGTAGCATACAGACAGAGCAACATAGAACAAGACGTAGCATACAGACAGAGCAACATAGAACAAGCAAGACGTAGCATACAGACAGAGCAACATAGAACAAGACGTAGCATACAGACAGAGCAACATAGAACAAGCAAGACGTAGCATACAGACAGAGCAACATAGAACAAGACGTAGCATACAGACAGAGCAACATAGAACAAGACGTAGCATACAGACAGAGCAACATAGAACAAGCAAGACGTAGCATACAGACAGAGCAACATAGAACAAGCAAGACGTAGCATACAGACAGAGCAACATAGAACAAGCAAGACGTAGCATACAGACAGAGCAACATAGAACAAGCAAGACGTAGCATACAGACAGAGCAACATAGAACAAGACGTAGCATACAGACAGAGCAACATAGAACAAGACGTAGCATACAGACAGAGCAACATAGAACAAGCAAGACGTAGCATACAGACAGAGCAACATAGAACAAGACGTAGCATACAGACAGAGCAACATAGAACAAGCAAGACGTAGCATACAGACAGAGCAACATAGGACAAGACGTAGCATACAGACAGAGCAACGTAGAACAAGCAAGACATAGCATACAGACAGAGCAACGTAGAACAAGCAAGACGTAGCATACAGACAGAGCAACGTAGAACAAGCAAGACGTAGCATACAGACAGAGCAACGTAGAACAAGCAAGACGTAGCATACAGACAGAGCAACGTAGAACAAGCAAGACGTAGCATACAGACAGAGCAACGTAGAACAAGCAAGACGTAGCATACAGACAGAGCAACGTAGAACAAGACGTAGCATACAGACAGAGCAACGTAGAACAAGACGTAGCATACAGACAGAGCAACGTAGAACAAGACGTAGCATACAGACAGAGCAACATAGAACAAGCAAGACGTAGCATACAGACAGAGCAACATAGAACAAGCAAGACGTAGCATACAGACAGAGCAACATAGAACAAGCAAGACGTAGCATACAGACAGAGCAACATAGAACAAGAGCATACAGACAGAGCAACATAGAACAAGACAGTAGCAACAGACAGAGCAACATAGAACAAGACGTAGCATACAGACAGAGCAACATAGAACAAGCAAGACGTAGCATACAGACAGAGCAACATAGAACAAGCAAGACGTAGCATACAGACAGAGCAACATAGGACAAGACGTAGCATACAGACAGAGCAACGTAGAACAAGCAAGACGTAGCATACAGACAGAGCAACATAGAACAAGACGTAGCATACAGACAGAGCAACATAGAACAAGCAAGACGTAGCATACAGACAGAGCAACATAGGACAAGACGTAGCATACAGACAGAGCAACATAGAACAAGACGTAGCATACAGACAGAGCAACATAGAACAAGACGTAGCATACAGACAGAGCAACATAGAACAAGCAAGACGTAGCATACAGACAGAGCAACATAGAACAAGCAAGACGTAGCATACAGACAGAGCAACATAGAACAAGCAAGACGTAGCATACAGACAGAGCAACATAGAACAAGCAAGACGCGCATACAGACAGAGCAACATAGAACAAGACGTAGCATACAGACAGAGCAACATAGAACAAGGCGTAGCATACAGACAGAGCAACATAGAACAAGCAAGACAGCATACAGACAGAGCAACATAGAACAAGACGTAGCATACAGACAGAGCAACATAGAACAAGCAAGACGTAGCATACAGACAGAGCAACATAGGACAAGACGTAGCATACAGACAGAGCAACATAGAACAAGCAAGACATAGCATACAGACAGAGCAACGTAGAACAAGCAAGATAGCATACAGACAGAGCAACGTAGAACAAGCAAGACGTAGCATACAGACAGAGCAACATAGAACAAGAAGGCGTAGCATACAGACAGAGCAACGTAGAACAAGCAAGACGTAGCATACAGACAGAGCAACGTAGAACAAGCAAGACGTGGCATACAGACAGAGCAAGACGTAGCATACAGACAGACAACGTAGAACAAGACGTAGCATACAGACAGAGCAACGTAGAACAAGACGTAGCATACAGACAGAGCAACATAGAACAAGCAAGACGTAGCATACAGACAGAGCAACATAGAACAAGCAAGACGTAGCATACAGACAGAGCAACATAGAACAAGCAAGACGTAGCATACAGACAGAGCAACATAGAACAAGACGTAGCATACAGACAGAGCAACATAGAACAAGACGTAGCATACAGACAGAGCAACATAGAACAAGACGTAGCATACAGACAGAGCAACATAGAACAAGCAAGACGTAGCATACAGACAGAGCAACATAGAACAAGCAAGACGTAGCATACAGACAGAGCAACATAGGACAAGACGTAGCATACAGACAGAGCAACGTAGAACAAGCAAGACGTAGCATACAGACAGAGCAACATAGAACAAGACGTAGCATACAGACAGAGCAACATAGAACAAGCAAGACGTAGCATACAGACAGAGCAACATAGGACAAGACGTAGCATACAGACAGAGCAACATAGAACAAGACGTAGCATACAGACAGAGCAACATAGAACAAGACGTAGCATACAGACAGAGCAACATAGAACAAGCAAGACGTAGCATACAGACAGAGCAACATAGAACAAGCAAGACGTAGCATACAGACAGAGCAACATAGAACAAGCAAGATTTTATATTGACAGAGCAACATAGAACAAGAGCGTAGCATACAGACAGAGCAACATAGCAAGACGTAGCATACAGACAGAGCAACATAGAACAAGCAAGACGTAGCATACAGACAGAGCAACATAGAACAAGACGTAGCATACAGACAGAGCAACATAGAACAAGCAAGACGTAGCATACAGACAGAGCAACATAGGACAAGACGTAGCATACAGACAGAGCAACGTAGAACAAGCAAGACATAGCATACAGACAGAGCAACGTAGAACAAGCAAGACGTAGCATACAGACAGAGCAACGTAGAACAAGCAAGACGTAGCATACAGACAGAGCAACGTAGAACAAGCAAGACGTAGCATACAGACAGAGCAACGTAGAACAAGCAAGACGTAGCATACAGACAGAGCAACGTAGAACAAGCAAGACGTAGCATACAGACAGAGCAACATAGAACAAGACGTAGCATACAGACAGAGCAACATAGAACAAGACGTAGCATACAGACAGAGCAACATAGAACAAGACGTAGCATACAGACAGAGCAACATAGAACAAGCAAGACGTAGCATACAGACAGAGCAACATAGAACAAGCAAGACGTAGCATACAGACAGAGCAACATAGAACAAGCAAGACGTAGCATACAGACAGAGCAACATAGAACAAGACGTAGCATACAGACAGAGCAACATAGAACAAGACGTAGCATACAGACAGAGCAACATAGAACAAGCAAGACGTAGCATACAGACAGAGCAACATAGAACAAGACGTAGCATACAGACAGAGCAACATAGAACAAGCAAGACGTAGCATACAGACAGAGCAACATAGGACAAGACGTAGCATACAGACAGAGCAACGTAGAACAAGCAAGACATAGCATACAGACAGAGCAACGTAGAACAAGACGTAGCATACAGACAGAGCAACATAGAACAAGCAAGACGTAGCATACAGACAGAGCAACATAGAACAAGACGTAGCATACAGACAGAGCAACATAGAACAAGACGTAGCATACAGACAGAGCAACATAGAACAAGACGTAGCATACAGACAGAGCAACATAGAACAAGCAAGACGTAGCATACAGACAGAGCAACATAGAACAAGCAAGACGTAGCATACAGACAGAGCAACATAGAACAAGCAAGACGTAGCATACAGACAGAGCAACATAGAACAAGACATAGCATACAGACAGAGCAACATAGAACAAGGAAGACGTAGCATACAGACAGAGCAACATAGAACAAGACGTGCATACAGACAGAGCAACATAGAACAAGACGTAGCATACAGACAGAGCAACATAGAACAAGACAAGACGTAGCATACAGACAGAGCAACATAGGACAAGACGTAATACAGACAGAGCAACGTAGAACAAGCAAGACATAGCATACAGACAGAGCAACATAGAACAAGACGTAGCATACAGACAGAGCAACATAGAACAAGCAAGACGTAGCATACAGACAGAGCAACATAGAACAAGACGTAGCATACAGACAGAGCAACATAGGACAAGACGTAGCATACAGACAGAGCAACATAGAACAAGACGTAGCATACAGACAGAGCAACATAGAACAAGACGTAGCATACAGACAGAGCAACATAGAACAAGACGTAGCATACAGACAGAGCAACATAGAACAAGACGTAGCATACAGACAGAGCAACATAGAACAAGACGTAGCATACAGACAGAGCAACATAGAACAAGACGTAGCATACAGACAGAGCAACATAGAACAAGCAAGACGTAGCATACAGACAGAGCAACATAGGACAAGACATAGCATACAGACAGAGCAACATAGAACAAGACATAGCATAGAAGACAGAGCAACATAGAACAAGACGTAGCATACAGACAGAGCAACATAGAACAAGACGTAGCATACAGACAGAGCAACATAGAACAAGACGTAGCATACAGACATAGCAACATAGAACAAGACGTAGCATACAGACAGAGCAACATAGAACAAGCAAGACGTAGCATACAGACAGAGCAACATAGGACAAGACATAGCATACAGACAGAGCAACATAGAACAAGACATAGCATAGAAGACAGAGCAACATAGAACAAGACGTAGCATACAGACAGAGCAACATAGGACAAGCAAGACATAGCATACAGACAGAGCAACATAGAACAAGACATAGCATACAGACAGAGCAACATAGAACAAGACATAGCATACAGACAGAGCAACATAGGACAAGACGTAGCATACAGACAGAGCAACATAGGACAAGACGTAGCATACAGACAGAGCAACATAGGACAAGACGTAGCATACAGACAGAGCAACATAGAACAAGCAAGACGTAGCATACAGACAGAGCAACATAGAACAAGACGTAGCATACAGACAGAGCAACATAGAACAAGACGTAGCATACAGACAGAGAAACATAGAACAAGCAAGACGTAGCATACAGACAGAGCAACATAGAACAAGACGTAGCATACAGACAGAGCAACATAGAACAAGCAAGACGTAGCATACAGACAGAACAACATAGAACAAGCAAGACGTAGCATACAGACAGAGCAACATAGGACAAGACGTAGCATACAGACAGAGCAACATAGGACAAGACGTAGCATACAGACAGAGCAACATAGAACAAGACATATCATACAGACAGAGCAACATAGAACAAGACGTAGCATACAGACAGAGCAACATAGAACAAGACGTAGCATACAGACAGAGCAACATAGAACAAGACGTAGCATACAGACAGAGCAACATAGAACAAGACGTAGCGTACAGACAGAGCAACATAGAACAAGACAAGACGTAGCGTACAGACAGAGCAACATAGAACAAGACAAGACGTAGCGTACAGACAGAGCAACATAGAACAAGGCGTGGCGTACAGACAGAGC
>NW_027039299.1:40000-55173 GCF_034236695.1 Oncorhynchus nerka | reverse complement strand
CCCTATCCATGTAATCTGATTCATTATGATCTTGGATCAGGTCCTCTCCATGTAATCTGATTAATTATGATCTAGGATCAGGTCCCCCCTCTCCATGTAATCTGATTCATTATGGTCTAGGATCAGGTCCCCCCTCTCCATGTAATCTGATTCATTATGATCTTGGATCAGGTCTCCCTCTCCATGTAATCTGATTCATTATGATCTAGGATCAGGTCCTCCTCTCCATGTAATCTGATTAATTATGATCTAGGATCAGGTCCTCTCATGTAATCTGATTCATTATGATCTTGGATCAGGTCCTTATGATCTAAAAGGCTAAACTGATCCACCTTTAAAGGAGCCTTTGGGGGATTTTTGAGACCAGGTCAACCTCATTTTTAACCCTGAGACTACAATGGTCTGTTGAAATGTAATGAACATAATAAACACATCCCCATCAACATCTGTCTGTTTAAACTGGAGATGTCTGTTTTTTGCACGTGTTTTTTACATGGGCTGTATCTCAATCCAACTCATCCTCAGATATCGCCCATAATGTAAGCTGAGACTTGTACGAACCCAATGGTGTTCTCCGTTCTGCTCTAGGAATTACAACAAACTAACAGGGTGTAAAGTGGTATTAGGGACACACAGAACATCTTAAATTAAATTATATGAATGAAAAATGAATGAACAAATGAGTGAATGAAAACTTTATTATTGCATACATACAGTTGAAGTCGGAAGTGTACATACACCTGAGCCAAATATATTTAAACTCAGTTTTTCACAATTCCTGAAATTGAATCCTCATAAAAAAGTCCTTGTTTTAGGTCAGTTAGGATAACCACTTTATTTTAAAGAATGTGAAATGTCAGAATAATAGTAGAGAGAATGATTTATTTCAGCTTTCACTAAATAAGAACTGAATGACTCAGCAGCACTCAGACACTATTTACTGTATTCCACATGTTCCCTCTACTTTATTCTAGATTATTAACCTGAAAGACAGAAGAATGACTCAGCAGCACTCAGACACTAGTTTACTGTATTCCACATGTCCCCCTCTACTTTATTCTAGATTATTAACCTGAAAGACAGAAGAATGACTCAGCAGCACTCAGACACTAGTTTACTGTATTCCACATGTTCCCTCTACTTTTTATTCTAGATTATTAACCTGAAATACTCACTTTACTTGGAAACTGCGTTGCAGTATAGAGATTAAACTAAGAGCTGCTCTGTCATCTCAAAATGGCCGTGTCCAGATACTTTCTTATTAATGTCAGTTTCAACTGCAGTCAAGGCGTCACCCCTTCATATATCAACAGTAACCAGAGGGTGGCGCTAACAGTCAGTTTCACGCGACAGCATTAAATCATGACATTGTGCCGCATCTTGCTTACATTTTTTTATAGTCCTTCTTCGAGACGTCTCTCTTACATTATTTTAGCTAAACTTATAATTTACCTGAAACCAGGTTAAGTTGTGTTTTTTTCTCTTCAAAATATAAATTACTGTAGGACTTTAATAATTGTTAACAGGTTTACCAAACCAAAAAGGTTTTAATTTGAGAAGGTTCAATTGTTTGCCTCAAATATTAAACTGTCTTCAAATATGTGATGATTAGTTGAATCAGGTGTGTAAGTGCTGGTAAGAACAAAAGGATGGAGAAACCCTGAGATAAACATAAAACCATATCATTGAAAAGCTCCTCCACCATCTTTACCAGACTTTTACTGATAACATGTAGGTTTACTGATTAGTTCATACTTTGAAAACTGCTGTCTGTCAGCAACTCAGCTCAAATAGCAGTTCTACTAACTAGTAATATCTCATTCCAGGTATTCATTCACTTACTCTGTCCAATAGAATAGATTATTGTTCAGAAATACTTACCTATTTGTCAGTCATCTCCATGTAGTGTTTTCTGCTCTGTTGTCTCACCATGGATCCTGTACAAAATAACAACTTTACTTTCTGTTTCAGCTCAGCCGCCTCCCGAGTGGTGCAGAGTCCCGCCTCCTGCGTCACTGCGGGACCTGGTTAGAATCCAGGCTGCATGATTGGGAGTCCCATAGGGTGGAGCACAATTGGCCCAGCGTCGTCAAGGTTTGGCCGGGGTAGGTCGTCAATGTTAATAAGAATTTGTTCTGACTTGCCGAGTTAAATACAAGTGAAATAAAAATCAATGACTATGCACTCTACGCTGCACACCGCATCAACGGGGATGTAGTGGAGGGTAAACCCATGTAAACGAGCTTACGCACCATTTTATTTGTAAAATAGCTCAACTCCAATTTGTATTCTGTTAATTATCGTTTGCTCACTTATCATGCGTTCCCAACGTTACGCCTAAATTCCATCGTGGAAACCGGGCCCAGGTTGTTGAGCATGATAAAGAATCATATCTCAGGGTTACTCTGTCTATTGAATGTCTGACTACGACCTAACTTTATAATAGTTATATGTAGCCAAGACTTACCAGTCTGTCCGTCTGTCCTTCAAATCAACACATTTATCCTGCTTCTAATGTTGCAGAGAAATGTGCGCTACGGTTTCAACAGCTGGTTTATAAAGGCGTAGACCACAACCTTACTTTCACTTTATATAACAGTAACCAGAGAAATGTGCGCTACGGTTTCAACAGCTGGTTTATATAGGCGTAGACCACAACCTTACTTTCACTTTATATAACAGTAACCAGAGAAATGTGCGCTACGGTTTCAACAGCTGGTTTATATAGGCGTAGACCACAACCTTACTTTCACTTTCATATGAGGAAATCACGTCCCTCCTGACGTCACTGGTGTACGGTAAAATAATGACAACAGAACCCTGTGAGATCTACTAACTAGTAATGATATGTCATTCCAGGTATTTATTTCTCTAACTCTGTCCTTTATTGTTCACAAATACTTTATTTGTACTTCTCTCCATATAGTGTATTCTGCTCTGTCATCTCACCATGGATCCTGCACTCAGCCGTCTCCCCACCCTGATAATATAGTGTTTTCTGCTCTGTCATCTCACCATGGATCCTGCACTCAGCCGTCTCCCCACCCTGATAATAAAGTGTTTTATTAGTATCTTCCACTAGATGGCAGTAAACATCTGCTGTAACTAGACTTTACAACAGCATTCCTTATTCATATAGGCAGTGTCTCAGATGAGGAGTGCTAATCTAGGATCAGGTATCCCTGTCCATGTAATCTGATTCATTATGATCTAGGATTGGCAGGTAGCCTAGTTGTTAGAGTATTGGGCCAGTAACTAAAAGTTTCTAGATCAAATCCCTGAGCTGACAAGGTAAAGATCTATTGTTCTGAACAAGACAGTTAACGCACTGTTCCTAGGCCATGTCAATGTAAATAAGAATTTGTTCTTAAAACTTCTTACGGCAAGTCGACAACATCCGGTGAAATTGGAGGGTGCGCAATTCAAATAAATAATCATAAAAATGATGTATATTAAACATTTAGGTAGATAGGTGTGATATAGGTTAAATTCTTGTTAATCTAACTGCATTGTCCGATGTACAATAGGCTTTACAGGGAAAGTCTGCCATGCGATTGATTGAGGACGGCGCCGCACATCAAAATATTTTTCAACCAGCACAGGTTTCATAAATTCACAAATAGCGATTAATTATTCACTTCCTTTTTGAAAAATCTTCCTCTGATTTGCAATCCTAAGAGTCACAGGTACAACATGTAGTGTCGTTTTCTTAGATAAAATCCTTCTTTATATCCCAAAAAGTCAGTTTAGTTGGCGCCATTGATTTCAGTAATCCACTCCTTCAAAATGCAGACAAAGGAGTCCAAAAAGCTACCGCTAAACTTTGTTAAAACAAGTCAAACTACATTTCTATTTAATCCTCAGGTACCTAAAATGTAATTAAACTCTAATATTTAATACGGAAAGAAGTATGTTCAATAGGAAAGCGATTTTAGCGTCCTCTTCTTCATGCTCGCACAGATTGATTTACAACTCTGTGTTCCTGTATCAAAACTCAGAATTCTTCCTTGTTTTGGAAGAAATAAGTCTGAAACCTTGAAGAAAGACTGTTGACATCTAGTGGAAGTCATCGGAATTGCAATCTCGGGAACTCGATTTAAATATGTCACTATACTTTCTATTGTAATGCCTGGACCAGAGACCTTACAGGTTGAAGATCTGAGAGACCTGCCCCTATAATGCCTGGACCAGAGACCTTACAGGTTGAAGATCTGACAGACCTGCCCCTGTAATGCCTGGACGAGAGACCTTACAGGTTGAATATCTGAGAGAGAAACCCGCCCCAGTAATGTCTGGACCAGAGACCTTACAGGTTGAAGATCTGAGAGAGAGCCCTGCCCCTGTAATGCCTGGACCAGAGACCTTACAGGTTGAAAATCTGAGAGACCTGCCCCTAATAATGCCTTACAGGTTGAAGATCAGAGAGAGAGCCCTGCCCCTATAATGCCTTACAGGTTGAAGATCAGAGAGAGAGCCCTGCCCCTAATAATGCCTTACAGGTTGAAGATCAGAGAGAGAGCCCTGCCCCTATAATGCCTTACAGGTTGAAGATCAGAGAGAGAGCCCTGCCCCTATAATGCCTTACAGGTTGAAGATACTTGGAATGACAAAGGAGAGTTTATCTTTCAGGGGGCCGCTACTTGGAATGACAAAGGAGAGTTTATCTTTCAGGGGGACGTTGTCAGGCTTCTCATACGATGGACTTGTTTAAAAGTATCTCTGCATCCCACCAGAATGCTGATGATAGAAGACCTCCTGTGTGGCTTCAGTTTCTTAAAGCCCTGGCAGTCCTCAACATTCCCCTCTCAGGTACCAAACTATAAGCTTCACCAACAGATTGAGGAGGATAGAAGACCTCCTGGGTTGAGTCAGTGTCTTAAAGCCCTGCAGTCCTCAACATTCCCCTCTCAGGTACCAAACTATAAGCTTCACCAACAGATTGTTGAGGATAGAAGACCTCCTGGGTGGAGTCAGTGTCTTAAAGCCCTGCAGTCCTCAACATTCCCCTCTCAGGTACCAAACTATAAGCTTCACCAACAGATTTTTGAGGATAGAAGACCTCCTGGGTGGAGTCAGTTTCTTAAAGCCCTGGCAGTCCTCAACATTTCCCTCTCAGGTACCAAACTATAAGCTTCACCAACAAATTGTTGATGGTAGAAGACCTCCTGGGTGGAGTCAGTGTCTTAAAGCCCTGCAGTCCTCAACATTCCCCTCTCAGGTACCAAACTATAAGCTTCACCACCAGATTGTTGAGGACAGAAGACCTCCTGGGTGGAGTCAGTGTCTTAAAGCCCTGCAGTCCTCACCATTCCCCTCTCAGGTACCAAACTATAAGCTTCACCAACAAATTGTTGATGGTAGAAGACCTCCTGGGTGGAGTCAGTGTCTTAAAGCCCTGCAGTCCTCAACATTCCCCTCTCAGGTACCAAACTATAAGCTTCACCACCAGATTGTTGAGGATAGAAGACCTCCTGGGTGGAGTCAGTGTCTTAAAGCCCTGGCAGTCCTCAACATTCCACTCTCAGGTACCAAACTATAAACTTCACCAACAGATTCAAACTTTAAAACAAAACCCTTCAAAGAGCTACAGTTCTTAAAGAGGTTCTGGAACCCCTCCCCTTTTGAGATGGTTAATGATAACTAATTTATGGATGAGTCTTCACCCCTGAACCCCTCCCCCTTTTGAAAGGGCTAATGATAACTAATTTATGGATGAGTCCTCACCCCTGAACCCCTCCCCCTTTTGAAAGGGCTAATGATAACTAATTTATAGATGAGTCCTCACCCCTGAACCCCTCCAGACCTTTTCCTAATCTCTCAGGGTGGTTAGACTTTTGATTAAGTTCAATACATTTTTTTATTTTTTTATTATACATTTGAACATTTGTGACATTCTTTAAACATTTGACGTGAGCATACACCTTGATTACACCACTATTGTGTCTTGTCGTGGAAATTTCCTCTATTTACCAAATCACACACACAAGTCTGAGTTAGTTATCACAAAGTCCTTTTTTAATTATATGAGCTCTATCACAAAGGTCTCTTATTAAGGGCTGGCCTACTCCTTATACCAGAGGTCTCGTATTAAGGGTAAAGTCTACTCCTTATACCCAGAGGTCTCTTATTAAGGGTAAAGTCTACTCCTTATACCCAGAGGTCTCTTATTAAGGGTGGCCTACTCCTTATACCCAGAGGTCTCTTATTAAGGGTAAAGTCTACTCCTTATACCCAGAGGTCTCTTATTAAGGGTAAAGTCTACTCCTTATACCCAGAGGTCTCTTATTAAGGGTAAAGTCTACTCCTTATACCCAGAGGTCTCTTATTAAGGGCTGGCCTACTCCTTATACCCAGAGGTCTCTTATTAAGGGCTGGCCTACTCCTTATACCCAGAGGTCTCTTATTAAGGCCTGGCCTACTCCTTATACCCAGAGGTCTGTTATTAAGGGCTGGCCTACTCCTTATACCCAGAGGTCTCTTATTAAGGGCTGGCCTACTCCTTATACCCAGAGGTCTCTTATTAAGGGCTGGCCTACTCCTTATACCCAGAGGTCTCTTTATAAGGGCTGGCCTACTCCTTATACCCAGAGGTCTGTTATTAAGGGCTGGCCTACTCCTTATACCCAGAGGTCTCTTTATAAGGGCTGGCCTACTCCTTATACCCAGAGGTCTCTTATTAAGGGCAGGTCTACTCCTTATACCCAGAGGTCTGTTATTAAGGGCTGGCCTACTCCTTATACCCAGAGGTCTCTTATTAAGGGGGCTACTCTTATACCCAGAGGTCTGTTTTAAGGGCTGGCCTACTCCTTATACCCAGAGGTCTGTTATTAAGGGCTGGCCTACTCCTTATACCCAGAGGTCTCTTATTAAGGGCTGGCCTACTCCTTATACCCAGAGGTCTCTTATTAAGGCCTGGCCTACTCCTTATACCCAGAGGTCTCTTATTAAGGGCTGGCCTACTCCTTATACCCAGAGGTCTCTTTTTAAGGGCTGGCCTACTCCTTATACCCAGAGGTCTCTTATTAAGGGTAAAGTCTACTCCTTATACCCAGAGGTCTCTTATTAAGGGTAAAGTCTACTCCTTATACCCAGAGGTCTCTTATTAAGGGTAAAGTCTACTCCTTATACCCAGAGGTCTCTTATTAAGGGTAAAGTCTACTCCTTATACCCAGAGGTCTCTTATTAAGGGCTGGCCTACTCCTTATACCCAGAGGTCTCTTATTAAGGGTAAAGCCTACTCCTTATACCCAGAGGTCTCTTATTAAGGGTAAAGTCTACTCCTTATACCCAGAGGTCTCTTATTAAGGGCTGGTCTACTCCTTATACCCAGAGGTCTCTTATTAAGGGTAAAGTCTACTCCTTATACCCAGAGGTCTCTTATTAAGGGCTGGCCTACTCCTTATACCCAGAGGTCTCTTTATAAGGGCTGGCCTACTCCTTATACCCAGAGGTCTCTTATTAAGGGTAAAGTCTACTCCTTATACCCAGAGGTCTCTTATTAAGGGTAAAGTCTACTCCTTATACCCAGAGGTCTCTTATTAAGGGCTGGCCTACTCCTTATACCCAGAGGTCTCTTATTAAGGGCTGGCCTACTCCTTATTCCCAGAGGTCTCTTATTAAGGACTGGCCTACTCCTTATACCCAGAGGTCTGTTATTAAGGGCGGGCCTACTCCTTATACCCAGAGGTCTCTTATTAAGGGCTGGCCTACTCCTTATACCCAGAGGTCTCTTATTAAGGGCTGGCCTACTCCTTATACCCAGAGGTCTCTTTATAAGGGCTGGCCTACTCCTTATACCCAGAGGTCTGTTATTAAGGGCTGGCCTACTCCTTATACCCAGAGGTCTCTTTATAAGGGCTGGCCTACTCCTTATACCCAGAGGTCTCTTATTAAGGGCAGGTCTACTCCTTATACCCAGAGGTCTGTTATTAAGGGCTGGCCTACTCCTTATACCCAGAGGTCTCTTATTAAGGGGGGGGGGGCTACTCCTTATACCCAGAGGTCTCTTTTTAAGGGCTGGCCTACTCCTTATACCCAGAGGTCTGTTATTAAGGGCTGGCCTACTCCTTATACCCAGAGGTCTCTTATTAAGGGCTGGCCTACTCCTTATACCCAGAGGTCTCTTATTAAGGCCTGGCCTACTCCTTATACCCAGAGGTCTCTTATTAAGGGCTGGCCTACTCCTTATACCCAGAGGTCTCTTTTTAAGGGCTGGCCTACTCCTTATACCCAGAGGTCTCTTATTAAGGGTAAAGTCTACTCCTTATACCCAGAGGTCTCTTATTAAGGGTAAAGTCTACTCCTTATACCCAGAGGTCTCTTATTAAGGGTAAAGTCTACTCCTTATACCCAGAGGTCTCTTATTAAGGGTAAAGTCTACTCCTTATACCCAGAGGTCTCTTATTAAGGGCTGGCCTACTCCTTATACCCAGAGGTCTCTTATTAAGGGTAAAGCCTACTCCTTATACCCAGAGGTCTCTTATTAAGGGTAAAGTCTACTCCTTATACCCAGAGGTCTCTTATTAAGGGCTGGTCTACTCCTTATACCCAGAGGTCTCTTATTAAGGGTAAAGTCTACTCCTTATACCCAGAGGTCTCTTATTAAGGGCTGGCCTACTCCTTATACCCAGAGGTCTCTTTATAAGGGCTGGCCTACTCCTTATACCCAGAGGTCTCTTTATAAGGGCTGGCCTACTCCTTATACCATGAGGTCTCTTATTAAGGGCTGGCCTACTCCTTATACCCAGAGGTCTCTTATTAAGGGCTGGTCTACTCCTTATACCCAGAGGTCTCTTTATAAGGGCTGGCCTACTCCTTATACCCAGAGGTCTCTTATTAAGGGCTGGCCTACTCCTTATACCCAGAGGTCTCTTATTAAGGGCTGGTCTACTCCTTATACCCAGAGGTCTCTTTATAAGGGCTGGCCTACTCCTTATACCCAGAGGTCTCTTATTAAGGGCTGGCCTACTCCTTATACCCAGAGGTCTCTTTATAAGGGCTGGCCTACTCCTTATACCCAGAGGTCTGTTATTAAGGGCTGGCCTACTCCATATACCCAGAGGTCTCTTATTAAGGGCTGGCCTACTCCTTATACCCAGAGGTCTCTTTATAAGGGCTGGCCTACTCCTTATACCCAGAGGTCTCTTATTAAGGGCTGGCCTACTCCTTATACCCAGAGGTCTCTTTATAAGGGCTGGCCTACTCCTTATACCCAGAGGTCTGTTATTAAGGGCTGGCCTACTCCTTATACCCAGAGGTCTCTTTATAAGGGCTGGCCTACTCCTTATACCCAGAGGTCTCTTTATAAGGGCTGGCCTACTCCTTATACCCAGAGGTCTCTTTATAAGGGCTGGCCTACTCCTTATACCCAGAGGTCTCTTATTAAGGGCTGGCCTACTCCTTATACCCAGAGGTCTCTTTTTTATATATATCCACATATCTATGGGTGTAGTTATAACCCTTTACTGAATCTATAACTATATACACATATCTATGGGTGTAGTTATAACGCTTTACTGAATCTATATCTATATCCACATACCTATGGGTTTTGTGAACTGTAAAGTATTTCCACATCCTCCCCTTCAAAGTCCTGTTAAAGCTGTTCTGTTAAAGTCCTGTTAAAGCTGTTCTGTTAAAGTCCTGTTAAAGCTGTTCTGTTAAAGTCCTGTTAAAGCTGTTCTGTTAAAGCCGTTCTGTTAAAGTCCTGTTAAAGCTGTTCTGTTAAAGTCCTGCTAAAGCTGTTCTGTTAAAGTCCTGTTAAAGCCGTTCTGTTAAAGTCCTGTTAAAGTTGTCCTGTTAAAGTCCTGTTTAAGCTGTTCTGTTAAAGTCCTGTTAAAGCTGTTCTGTTAAAGTCCTGTTAAAGCTGTTCTGTTAAAGTCCTGTTAAAGCCGTTCTGTTAAAGTCCTTTTAAAGCCGTTCTGTTAAAGTCCTGTTAAAGCCGTTCTGTTAAAGTCCTGTTCAACCACTGAAGATTTCAACTCTAAGCCAATATCAAAATGTCCGATGCTTCTTCATGAGTTTCTGAAAAGTATTATTAAAAACGTATTTATCGCCATCAGTCCGCACTTTCTTGGGCTCCTCCTTCCTCCAAGATAGAGACAAAGGCCAGGGTCACCTCTGCACCACTTTCTTGGGCTCCTCCTTCCTCCAAGATAGAGACAAAGGCCAGGGTCACCTCTGCACCACTTTCTTGGGTTCCTCCTTCCTCCAAGATAGAGACAAAGGCCAGGGTCACCTCTGCCCCACTTTCTTGGGTTCATCCTTCCTCCAAGATAGAGACAAAGGCCAGGGTCACCTCTGCACCACTTTCTTGGGCTCCTCCTTCCTCCAAGATAGAGACAATGGCCAGGGTCACCTCTGCCCCACTTTCTTGGGTTCCTCCTTCCTCCAAGATAGAGACAAAGGCCAGGGTCACCTCTGCACCACTTTCTTGGGTTCCTCCTTCCTCCAAGATAGAGACAAAAGGCCAGGGTCACCTCTGCCCCACTTTCTTGGGTTCCTCCTTCCTCCAAGATAGAGACAAAGGCCAGGGTCACCTCTGCCCCACCCTTAAAAAATAAGACCCTTACAAATGCTATTATAGAGAAAATGTCTATAACCGTTAGCATGTAGCGATTACCATCATTTTTATCTGCAAGGGCCTGCATGACACATAGATCCGCCTGAAACTGGGACAAGGGATGAGTAGAAAAAACGATATTTTGAGGAAATTGTTGTCACACAGGTTTATGCAGAGTGTGCGCATCCTGCTCTGCTAGCCAATCATTCACTAGAGCAGCACCTAACCTGCTACCTGTTTCTTCAGCTATAGCTCTCTGGAACCTCTCCTTCCCCCCATAAGACCCTGGGTTAGAGGGGGTATAGTTAAAGACCCTGGGTTAGAGGGGGTATAGTTGAAGTCCCTGGGTTAGAGGGGGTATAGTTAAAGACCCAGGGTTAGAGGGGGTATAGTTAGACCCTGGGTTAGAGGGGGTATAGTTAAAGACCCTGGGGTAGAGTACACCTTAGCCAAATACATTTGAACTCAGTTTTTGTTTTATAATTCCTAACATTTAATCCTAGTAACAAATTCCCTGTCTTAGGTCACTTAGGATCACCACTTTATTGTAAGAATGTGAAATGTCAGAATAATAGTAGAGAGAATGATTTATTCAGATATTATTTCTTTCATCACATTCCCAGTGGGTCAGAAGTTTACATACATTTAATTAGTATTTGGTAGCATTGCCTTTACACTGTTTAACTTGGGTCAAACGTTTCAGGTAGCCTTCCACAAGCTTCCCACAATAAGTTGGGTGAATTTTGGCCCATTCCATACGCTTTTTCAGTTCTGCACACAATTTTCTATAGGATTGAGGTCAGGGCTTTGTGATGGCAACTCCAATACCTTGACTTTGTTGTCCTTAAGCCATTTTCCCTCAACTTTGGAAGTATGCTTGGGGTCATTGTCCATTTGGAAGACCCATTTGCGACCAAGCTTTAAGTTCATGACTGAATTCTTGAGATCTTGCTTCAATATATCCACAAAATTTCCATCCTCATGATGCAATCTATTTTGTGAAGTGCACCAGTCCCTCCTGCAGCAAAGCACCCCCACAGCATGATGCTGCCACTCCCGTGCTTCATGGTTGGGATGGTGTTCTTCGGCTTGCAAGCTTCCCACTTTTTCATCCAAACATAACGATGGTCGTTATAGCCAAACGGTTCTATTTTTGTTTCATCAGGCCAGAGGACATATCTCCAAAAAGTACGATCTTTGTCCCCATGTGCAATTGCAAACCGTATTCTGGCTTTTTTATGGAGGTTTTGGAGCAGTAGCTTTTTCCTTGCTGAGAGGCCTTTCAGGTTATGTCGATATAGGACTAATTTTACTGTGGATATAGATACTTTTGTACCGGTTTCCTCCAGAATCTTCACAAGGTCCTTTGCTGTTGTTCTGGGATTGATTTGCACTTTTCGCAACAAAGTACGTTCATCTCTAGGAGGCAGAAAGTGTCTCCTTCCTGAGCGGTATGACGGCTGCATGGTCCCATGGTGTTTATACTTCCGTACTATTGCTTGAACAGATGAACTTGGTATCTTCAGGTGTTTGGAAATTGTTCCCAAGGATGAACCAGACTGGTGGAGGTCTCCATTTTTTTTCTGAGGTCTTGGCTGATTTCTATTGATTTTCCCATGATGTCAAGCAAAGAGGCACTGAGTTTGAAGGTAGGCCTTGAAATACATCCACAGGTACACCTCCAATTGACTCAAATGATGTCATCTAGCATATCAGAAGCTTCTAAAGCCATGACATAATTTTCTGGAATTTTCCAAGCTGTTTAAAGGCACAGTCAACTTAGTGTATGTAAACTTCTGACCCACTGGAATTGTCATACAGTGAATTATAAGTGAAATAATCTGTCAGTAAACAATTGTTGGAAAAATTAAGTGTTTCATGCACAAAGTAAATGTCCTAACTGACTTGCCAAATCTATAGTTTGGTAACAAGAAATTTGTGGAGTGGGTTGAAAAACAAGTTTTAATGACTCCAACCTAAGTGTATGTAAACTTCAGATTCCAACTGTACATTCTGTTACCATGGAAAAAACAAAAATACAATGGCTACATCAAGAGAGATACATTTTGTTACCATGGAAATAAAGAAAACTATGGCTACATCGAGAGATACATTTTGTTACCATGGAAATAAACAGGAAGTAAATACATGATATATTCCAGTCATTCATCATAAGCTCTTATCCAGCACAACTCACAGTAGTTAGTGATACATTTTAGTACTTGTCCCCTGTGGGAGTCAAACCCACAACCCTGATGTTGCTAACCCCTTGCTCTACCAACTGAGCCACAGGGGAATAGAGACAGTGATGAGGAATACTAATTATCAGTAGAAAGATGTCTTACCTGCACCACACACACACCAATGACAGTGTGGTTGAGCAGGGCACTACACTGCTCCAGGGCCTGTGGTCGACACTGTGCTCCAAGTATAAGTGGGATGTATGAGAGATAAATATGTTGGCATCTCATCCCCTTCAGACCACTAATGAAACTCAGACACAACTTCCCAGTAAAGGGTTTAACATACAGATGTAGCATAGCATCCCCTTCAGACCACTTAGTGTTCCATTACATCAGTGTTCCATTACATCAGTGTTCCATTACATCAGTGTTCCATTACATCAGTAAATTACTGGTAAAGTCAAAGGTAACACACCCAAGTGCTCCTGAGTGGTGCAGCGGTCTAAGGCACAGCATCTCAGAGTTAGAGGTGTCACTACAGACCCTGGTTCGTTCCCAGGCTGTATCTCAACAGAAACAATAACGATCGGGAAAGGCAACACAATTGGCCCAGCATCGTCTGGGTTCGGGGAGGGTTTGGCCCAGCATCATCTGGGTTAGGGGAGGGTTTGGCCCAGCATCATCTGGGTTAGAGGAGGGTTGGGCCGGGGAAGGAAGTCATTGCAAAATAAGAATTTGTTCTTAACTGACTTGTCTAGTTAAATAAAGGTTAAATAAACACAAAAGAATAGATTGAATCATCATGTTGTGTTTGACACAGGGACACTGAAGAGGAGTCATACCCTGGATAGAGAGGTTAACACACTAGAGAGATATTCATACCAAACACCCTGGATAGAGAGGTTAACACACTAGAGAGATATTCATACCAAACACCCTGGATAGAGAGGTTTACACACTAGAGAGATATTCATACCAAACACCCTGGATAGAGAGGTTTACACACTAGAGAGATATTCATACCAAACACCCTGGAGAGAGGTTTACACACTAGAGAGATATTCATACCAAACACCCTGGATAGAGAGGTTAACACACTAGAGAGATATTCATACCAAACACCCTGGATAGAGAGGTTAACACACTAGAGATATTCTACATTGTTGCTCCAGTGTGTCATACTGAACATGACCCTGATTAGAGTGAAACATCATGTTGTGTTTGACACAGAGACACTGAGTCGCCATCATACCAAATATGAATCCCTGGATAGATGGGCTCAGTGAATGTGGAGGTGAATGTGATCAGGTGGGTCAGTATGTCAGAGGAGGCTCTATAGAAGGACAGAGTGCCGGCTGGCCAGTCCAGATACACTCCTACTCTGTGGGGGCTGGAGGAGGGGACGTCTATGGTAGTGGGATTATTATTGTGCCAGGCAATGTAACTGTTGTCAGAGCAGTTCAGACTCCAGGACTTGTCATTCCATCCAAGATAACAGTCCTTAACCCCTCCTCTCCTGCTGATTCCTTTATATGTCACTCCTATATCAGCCCTTCTCCCACTCCACTCTACCTCCCAGTAACAGCGCCCAGTCAGACCCTCTCTACACAGCACCTGTTCACAGTCCTCAAATCTCTCTGGGTGATCAGGATACGGCTGCTCCTCTCTCCTACATGTCACCTTTCTGTTCCCCTCAGACAGAGAGAGGAGTCTGTTTACTGTGTTTAGGTCCAGTGTGAGATCACAGACATCTGATGGATGAAACCAGACACAATATTAGAAATCATCATCATTTCACATTAGAATGTTAACTCACTTTTCACTAATTCATTTAATGTAGATGTTTCTAGGTATCAAAAGGAGAAGTTAAGGTAACTTGAGACTTGTTGAATGATCATATGTTATACTGTATGGTAATATAAAACTCACTTATTCCCATTAATTACACACACAAACATTGTCAAAGCAACTCCCTGATTTCTGCTTCTGTAGAACTACAGCTGATATTTAATATGACCAAGTCAGTAATGATGTTGGTCTTTGACTTTGACTTAACTTGAATTAAGACTTATTCTTAGTCATATTCTTCACAGCAGTCAACACTCACATTTTCTAAGTCCAGGTTTCATTCTGTTCTCTCCACCATGTTCCACACTGTAGCGGTAAGCAGAAGAACAGACAGTCATTGAGGGATACACCTGAACTCACACACACACACACACACACACACGTATATAGCATATATCAAGCGAATGTTTGTCTGTGTGTGTTTGTGTCCAGTGTGTTTGTGTCCAGTGTGTGTTTGTGTCCAGTGTGTGTGTTTGTGTCCAGTGTGTGTTTGTGTCCAGTGTGTTTGTGTCCAGGGTGTGTGTGTGTCCAGTGTTTGTGTGTCCAGTGTGTGTGTGTCCAGTGTGTGTTTGTGTCCAGTG
>NW_027039299.1:27500-35000 GCF_034236695.1 Oncorhynchus nerka | reverse complement strand
TCTGTGACTCCACAGCCTGACAGCCTGACAAAGAGATCATCATGACTTCACAAACACACTGTTCATTTAACACCAGTAGTGTAGAAGGACAATGGTAGATGCATTTGGTTTATTCTCTCAAACAACATATAGATTAATCTTCCGTCTCCTAGAATTGTATGGTCATATTGTTATACTAATGTGAAAATCAATGCATTTATTCAATACGTATGAATATGTTTTTACAATATAATATTATAGACATATTATAATACATATTTTTCTCTAAACTGAATATTTCTTCCTGATGATTAGTTCTTATGTCATTTTATTTACTCACAGAGCAGCTCTGGAGGCTTTGACCACTGGCAGCAGCCTCAGAAGACCTTCCTCTGATCTGGAGTATTTCTTCAGGTCAAACACATCCAGCTCCTTTTCTGAAGTCAGCAACACAAAGACCAGAGCTGACCACTGTGCAGGTGACAGGTTGGGTTTTGAGAGACTTCCTGATCTCAGGTAGCTTTGGATCTCCTCCACTAGAGAATGGTCATTCAGTTCATTCAGACAGTGGAACAGATTGATGCTCCTCTCTGGAGAGAGATCCTCCCCGATCTTCTCCTTGATGTACTCGACTGTTTCTTCATGGCTCTGTGAGCTGCTTCTGGTCTTTGTCAGTAGACCTCGTAAGTGCTTCTGATTGGACTCCAGTGAGAGGCCCAGAAGGAAGCGGAGGAAAAGGTCCAGGTTTCCCGTCTCACTTTGTAAGGCTTTATCCACAGCACTCTTGTAGAAAGTAACTTCAGGCTTGTCGTTTGTTTGCAGTTTGTCCATTAGATTCTCATTGTTGTTGATGAATGAGAGGAACACATATACAGCAGCCAGAAACTCCTGAATGCTCAGATGAACAAAGCAGTACACCTTGTCCTGGTACAGCACACATTCCTCTTTAAAGAGCTGTGTGCACAATCCTGAGTACACTGAGGCTTCATTAACATCAATGCCAGACTCTTTCAGGTCTTCTTCATAGAAAATCAGATTGCCTTTCACAAGCTGTTGAAAAGCCAGTTTTCCCAGTGACAGAATGCTCTCTTTATTCCAGTGTGGACCTGTCTCTTCTTTCCCAAGATACTTTTCATTCTTCTGTTTGGTATGAAACTCCACAAGGTGTGTGTACATCTCAGTCAGAGTCTTGGGCATCTCTTCTCTCTTATGTTTCAGCATGTGTTCAAGGACTGTTGCAGAAATCCAACAGAAGACTGGAATGTGGCACATGATGTGGAGGCTCCTTGATGTCTTTATGTGTGAGATGATTCTGCTGGCCAGGTCCTCATCACTGAATCTCTTCCTGAAGTACTCCTCCTTCTGTGGGTCATTGAACCCTCGTACTTCTGTTACCTGGTCAACACACCATGAAGGGATCTTATTGGCTGCTGCAGGTCGGGTAGTTATCCAGAGGAGAGCAGAGGGAAGCAGATTTCCCCTGATGAGATTTGTCAGCAGAACATCCACTGAGGTTGACTCTGTGACGTCCCAACAGATCTTGTTCTTCTGGAAGTCTAGGGGCAGTCGGCACTCATCCAGACCATCAAAGATGAACAGAACTTTGTACTTGTCGTAGTTGGAGATTCTTGATTGTTTGGTTTCCATTGAGAAGTGATTAAGAAGTTCAATGAAAGTGTGTTTGTCCCCTTTCATCAAATTCAGCTCCCGAAAAGGGAATGAAAATACAAATTGGACATCCTGATTTGCTTTTCCTTCAGCCCAGTCCAGAATGAATTTCTGCACAGAGACTGTTTTTCCAATGCCAGCGACTCCCTTTGTCAGCACAGTTCTGATAGGTTTGTCTTGTCCAGTTAAGGGTTTGAAGATGTCGTTACATTTGATTGCAGTCTCTGGTCTTGCTTGTTTCCTGGTTGTTGTCTCAATCTGTCTCAGCTCATGTTCATTATTGACCTCTCCTGTTCCACCCTCTGTGATGTAGAGCTCTGTGTAGATCTTATTGAGAAGTGTTGGGTTTCCTTGTTTAGCGATCCCCTCAAATACACATTGAAACTTCTTCTTTAGATTAGATTTGAGTTCACGTTGGCAAATCACAGCAAGCTCATCTGAATCTAGAAATAACACAGAGGATATTAATATTACATCTGTTTTAATGTCTACAGTATTGTAGGACTGTTATAAAGTTGTACATTATAGTCATTTATTCTCTTAACTGACTATAAATATAAATGTTTTCATAATGCATTACAGACTGGTGTGACTGATTATATTATTATTGGTATTATTGATGGTATTATTAATGTTCTCTCTCTAAATGAATCACCACAACACATCCCTGCTGCTACTTGATGAGGTCACTAGGTGTTGTGTTAAGGCTGCTACAATATCATTGAGTTACACAGCTACTTTAGCTGTACTTTAGCTACAGCTTTTAAATGTTATAAAACATCATTCAACATGAGGCAGACAGATCTTACATTTCTCCAGTGTGTCAGCAAGCTCCTTCTGGTTCATTTTCCTCAGGATGTGCAGTGTGATCTTCAGAGCCCCCTCTCTGGCACTGCTCTCCTGCTTCTCATCTTCAGCATCCACCATTTCCTTGTCCTGCTTCTTACTCTCAAAGCCTTCTGGGAGTTCTGGACTAAGAATCCTCTTGAACATCTTCAGCTCGTTCTTCACAAATGTCATAATTTTCTCTTCAAGCAACTGAAATAAATCAAGTAAATAAGTTAAGCAAGAGAAGAAATGCTTTCTCATTAACACATTAATGAATGATTGACAGATCAACTTTACTTGAGGTAAACAAAAACAAATGTACATAACAGGACCACATACACTGAATATGGAGTCCAGGTCTGTTTGATGACTCTGGGAAGACTGACCACTGAGAATCTCTGACTCTGATCTCTCCTGTTGGTTTCTGTGGACAAAACATGAGATTACATCTCCTCATCCAGGGAGTACACACACACACACTCACACACACACACACACACACACACACACACACACACACACACACACACACACACACACACGGAAGGAATGTTGTGTTTGTTTAATTGTTTTAGGACTATGAGAATGGACAAAAGGATTAGCATATGGATTATGAAAACAACAACAATAAATGGGAAAATGGGAGGAGAAATGACTAGAGACAGTGTTGTTTAACTCACTGACCAGGACCCATGAGTTCTTCTTACCTTTGTTCAGGAGAAAAGTCTCCCTCTCTAAAGTATAGAGGAAGATCCATAGACCAGTCACTCTTCATGGACACACAGCTGGGAACAGGGGAGGCTGGTCTCTCCTGCTTGATTGGGCTTCAACACAACAGAGACAAACATTACATCTCTCATCTACTCTGAGCTCAGATGGGGAAACATAAGAAGAGTTTCACAAATAGAACTGACTTCCAGACGTTAGTTAACGCAATAAATATATCACTTTTCAGAAATGTAATTTATGTTTAAAATCACTTGATGGTTTCATTTCAGAGAAACAAATAATATAAATAATATATATCTGCCTCACTCTCAGAGGAATCAGTAGTACTGCTAGGTTTTACACAGTAATAATATATATCTGCCTCACTCTCAGAGAAATCAGTAGTACTGCTAGGTTTTACAAAGTAATAATATATATCTGCCTCACTCTCAGAGAAATCAGTAGTACTGCTAGGTTTTATACAGTAATAATATATATCTGCCTCACTCTCAGAGAAATCAGTAGTACTGCTAGGTTTTATACAGTAATAATATATATCTGCCCCACTCTCAGAGAAATCAGTAGTACTGCTAGGCTTTACACAGTAATAATATATATCTGCCTCACTCTCAGAGAAATCAGTAGTACTGCTAGGCTTTACACAGTAATAATATATATCTGCCCCACTCTCAGAGAAATCAGTAGTACTGCTAGGTTTTATACAGTAATAATATATATCTGCCTCACTCTCAGAGAAATCAGTAGTACTGCTAGGCTTTACACAGTAATAATATATATCTGTCTCACTCTCAGAGAAATCAGTAGTACTGCTAGGTTTTACACAGTAATAATATATATCTGCCTCACTCTCAGAGAAATCAGTAGTACTGCTAGGTTTTATTCAGTAATAATACTGTATATATCTGCTTTACAGAGTTTCATAAAGAACTGTACAAATGATACATTTGACATCAATATACAACATTTTAAAACCATTATTAAATACAGTAATATAAGATCTGTATTTAAACATTTAGTTTTGAAATCAGCATATGTTTTTATCCAGGGCCTGGGGTAGGGGTACCAGGAACATAATGAGACTATAAGGAGTACCAGTACTGAGTCAATGTGCAGGGTACCAGGTAGTTGAGGTAATAATGAGGCTATAAGGAGAACCAGTCCTGAGTCAATGTGCAGGGTACCAGGAAAATAATGAGACTATAAGGACAACCAGTACTGAGTCAATGTGCAGGGTACCAGGTAGTTGAGGTAATAATGAGACTATAAGGAGTACCAGTACTGAGTCAATGTGCAGGGTACCAGGTAGTTGAGGTAATAATGAGACTATAAGGAGAACCAGTACTGAGTCAATGTGCAGGGTACCAGGTAGTTGAGGTAATAATGAGACTATAAGGAGTACCAGTACTGAGTCAATGTGCAGGGTACCAGGTAGTTGAGGTAATAATGAGACTATAAGGAGAACCAGTACTGAGTCAATGTGCAGGGTACCAGGTAGTTGAGGTAATAATGAGACTATAAGGAGAACCAGTACTGAGTCAATGTGCAGGGTACCAGGTAGTTGAGGTAATAATGAGACTATAAGGAGTACCAGTACTGAGTCAATGTGCAGGGTACCAGGTAGTTGAGGTAATAATGAGACTATAAGGAGAACCAGTACTGAGTCAATGTGCAGGGTACCAGGTAGTTGAGGTAATAATGAGACTATAAGGAGTACCAGTACTGAGTCAATGTGCAGGGTACCAGGTAGTTGAGGTAATAATGAGACTATAAGGAGAACCAGTACTGAGTCAATGTGCAGGGTACCAGGTAGTTGAGGTAATAATGAGGCTATAAGGAGTACCAGTACTGAGTCAATGTCCAGGGGTACCAGGTAGTTGAGGTAATAATGAGACTATAAGGAGTACCAGTACTGAGTCAATGTGCAGGGTACCAGGTAGTTGAAGTAATAATGAGACTATAATTGAGGTAAAATGTACATGTAGGTAGGGATTAAAGTGACTAGACAATCTAGACAATATTACATCTCCTCATCCAGGGAGTACACACACACACACACACACACACACACACACACACACACACACACACACACACACAGGGAGGGAATGTTGTGTTTAATATTGTTTTAGGACTATGAAAATGGATAAAAGGATGAGCCTATGGATTATGAAAACAACAACAATAAATGGGAAAATGGGAGGAGAAATGACTAGAGACAGTGTTGTTTAACTCACTGACCAGGACCCATGAGTTCTTCTTACCTTTGTTCAGTAGAAAAGTCTCCCTCTCTAAAGGTTAGAGGAGGACTCATAGACTTGTCACTCTCACAGCTGGAGACAGGGGAGGCTCCCTCTCTAAACACTATAGGTTGCATCATAGACCGGTCACTCTTCATGGACACACAGCTGGGAACAGGGGAGGCTGGTCTCTCCTGCTTGATTGGTCTTCAACACAACAGAGACAAACATTACATCTCTCATCTACTCTGAGCTCAGATTCCAAAACACTATATGTCACTTTTCAGAAATGTTCGTAAATGAGCTTTTATTTTTTATAGAAATTATGAATTATATGTTTTTTTCACCATCTAATCATTCAATGGGTCTTTCAATGACAGACATATATTTGTTTAATGTCTTTCACTTGATGTTTCATTTCAGAGAGAAAATAATCATGTTTATTTTGCTAAATGCTATATATCTGCCTCACTCAGAGAAATCAGTAGTACTGCTAGGTTTTACACAGTAATAATATATATCTGCCTCACTCTCAGAGAAATCAGTAGTACTGCTAGGATTTATACACACAAATGTGACCGACCGGCTCATGTCGCAAAATTTGAAAATGTGTATTTCACATAAGATAAATGTAGAGACTCAGAGCTAGAAAATGGTATATCAGACACTACAGTTGAGGAACAATGGGAAAGTAATTCTGCTTTGAAAGATGATAAACTTGTAACCTCACTTTTGACAACATGACCTTTGAATGTTTTGGTTCCTACTGGAGAGCTCTTCTTTGTCTACAGGGCTGTTACTTTGGCACCCATCTAAATAAATATATTTATTTTTATATAATTAACTACATGTGTTTTTGGTTGATGTCAGTTTCATTGCTTGTTATGCTATAAATGGTTATTTTATGGTTGTAAGTGGTAAAATGAACAAGAACATTTTAAAATTTGAAAATTTGCAATTGTGAGTAATTGCTACTTTAGTAAGGAATTACACATTACTGCAGTTGCTATAATATTCATTTCTGATGAAAAAACAAATGTGATGCATTTTGGAAATAAACTCTTAATAATTATTTCAAAAATTCTCATCTCACCTCTTAGATTTGGTGTCATGTTCCCCAGAGAGACTCATTTTAGAGGCAGGGCCCCCCTCCTCTCTCTCCCCAGAGAGACGCCCTTTAGAGGCAGGGCCCCCCTCCTCTCTCTCCCCAGAGACGCCTTTTAGAGGCAGGGCCCCCCCTCTCTCTCCCCCCAGAGACGCCTTTTGGAGACAGGTCCCTCCACTCTCTTCCCAGAGAGATGCATTTCAGAGGCAGGGACCCCCCTCTCTCTCTCCCCAGAGAGACTCATTTTAGAGCACTGACCCCTAAACAGAGATCAATGTTGGTTGTGGTTATTAACACAGTGACAACTAAACAGAGATCCAACATGTTGGTTGTGGTTAACACAGTGACAACTAAACAGAGATCCAACATGTTGGTTGTGGTTAACACAGTGACAACTAACCAGAGATCCAGCATGTTGGTTGTGGTTAACACAGTGACAACTAAACAGAGATCCAACATGTTGGTTGTGGTTAACACAGTGACAACTAAACAGAGACCCAACATGTTGGTTGTGGTTAACACAGTGACAACTAAACAGAGATCCAACATGTTGGTTGTGGTTATTAACACAGTGACTCCTAAACAGAGATCCAACATGTTGGTTGTGGTTAACACAGTGACAACTAAACAGAGATCCAGCATGTTGGTTGTGGTTAACACAGTGACAACTAAACAGAGATCCAACATGTTGGTTGTGGTTAACACAGTGACAACTAAACAGAGATCCAACATGTTGGTTGTGGTTAACACAGTGACAACTAAACAGAGATCCAACATGTTGGTTGTGGTCAACACAGTGACAACTAAACAGAGATCCAACATGTTGGTTGTGGTTAACACAGTGACAACTAAACAGAGATCCAACATGTTGGTTGTGGTTAACACAGTGACAACTAAACAGAGATCCAACATGTTGGTTGTGGTTATTATCACAGTGACAACTAAACAGAGATC
>NW_027039299.1:0-22500 GCF_034236695.1 Oncorhynchus nerka | reverse complement strand
GTTATAATGTATAGTAGTGGGTTGTTAGTGATATGTAGATGTTATATTATGTAAAGTAGACTAGGTTATACTGTATAGTAGTGGGTTGTTAGTGATATGTTATATTATGTAAAGTAGACTAGGTTATAATGTATAGTAGTGGGTTGTTAGTGATATGTAGATGTTATATTATGTAAAGTAGACTAGGTTATAATGTATAGTAGTGGGTTGTTAGTGATATGTAGATGTTATATTATGTAAAGTAGACTAGGTTATAATGTATAGTAGTGGGTTGTTAGTGGTATGTAGATGTTATATTATGTAAAGTAGACTAGGTTATAATGTATAGTAGTGGGTTGTTAGTGGTATGTAGATGTTATATTATGTAAAGTAGACTAGGTTATAATGTATAGTAGTGGGTTGTTAGTGATATATAGATGTTATATTATGTAAAGTAGACTAGGTTATAATGTATAATAGCAGTTTGTTAGTGATATGCAGATAAAGGTCTATACCTCAGCTATAGCCTATATATCATAGATGACCAGTCTAAACATGTTCAGGTCGGTTCACAAAATATGTGATGATTAGTTGAATCAGGTGTGTAAGTGCTGGTAAGAACAAAAGGATGGAGAAACCCTGAGATAAACATAAAACCATATCATTGAAAAGCTCCTCCACCATCTTTACCAGGCATTTTACTGATAACATGTCGGCCTACTGATTAGTTTACACTTTGAAACTGCTGTCTGTCAGCAACTCAGCTCAAGTAGCAGTTCTACTAACTAGTAATATCTCATTACAGGTATTCATGCACGTACTCTGTCCATTAGAATAGATTATTGTTCAGAAATACTTACTTTATTTTTCAATCTTCTCCATATAGTGTTTTCTGCTCTGTCGTCTCAAAATGGATCCTGAACAAAAGAACAACTTTACTTTCTGTTTCAGCTCAGCCGCCTCCCCACCCTGATAATAAAGTGTTGTATTGGTATCTTCCACTAGATGGCAGTAAACACCTGCTGTAACTAGACTTTACAACTATGTGTTCTGTTTCATACAGGAAGTGTCCCAGAGTTGGAGTGCTGATCTAGGATCAGGTCCCCCTCTCCATGTAATCTGATTCATTATGATCTAGGATCAGGTCTCCCTCTCCATGTAATCTGATTCATTATGATCTAGGATCAGGTCCTCCTCTCCATGTAATCTGATTCATTATGATCTAGGATCAGGTCCCCCCTCTCCATGTAATCTGATTCATTATGATCTAGGATCAGGTCTCCCTCTCCATGTAATCTGATTCATTATGATCTAGGATCAGGTCCTCCTCTCCATGTAATCTGATTCATTATGATCTAGGATCAGGTCCCATAACCACCCTCTCCATGTAATCTGATTCATTATGATCTAGGATCAGGTCTCCCCTCTCCATGTAATCTGATTCATTATGATCTAGGATCAGGTCCCCCCTCTCCATGTAATCTGATTCATTATGATCTAGGATCAGCTCCCCCCTCTCCATGTAATCTGATTCATTATGATCTAGGATCAGGTCCGCCCTCTCCATGTAATCTGATTCATTATAATCTAGGATCAGGTCCCCCCTCTCCATGTAATCTGATTCATTATGATCTAGGATCAGGTCCCCCCTCTCCATGTAATCTGATTCATTATGATCTAGGATCAGGTCCCCCCTCTCCATGTAATCTGATTCATTATGATCTAGGATCAGGTCCTCCTCTCCATGTAATGTGATTCATAATGATCTAGGATCAGGTCCCTCCTCTCCATCTAATGTGATTCATTATGATCTAAAAGGCTAAACTGATCCTAGCTCTCCACAGGTGACTCCTCAAGATGAGGCTCATGATTTATTAGTTATATTCTTTAAGAATTTATTTTTTTATTTTTTATTTCACCTTTATTTAACCAGGTAGGCAAGTTGAGAACAAGTTCTCATTTACAATTGCGACCTGGCCAAGATAAAGCAAAGCAGTTCGGCAGATACAATGACACAGAGTTACACATGGAGTAAAACAAACATACAGTCAATAATACAGTATAAACAAGTCTATATACAATGTGAGCAAATGAGGTGAGATAAGGGAGGTAAAGGCAAAAAAAAGGCCATGGTGGCAATGTAAATACAATATAGCAAGTAAAACACTGGAATGGTAGATTTGCAATGGAAGAATGTGCAAAGTAAAAATAAAAATAATGGGGTGCAAAGGAGCAAAATAAATAAATTAATTAATTAAATACAGTTGGGAAAGAGGTAGTTGTTTGGGCTAAATTATAGGTGGGCTATGTACAGGTGCAGTAATCTGTGAGCTGCTCTGACAGTTGGTGCTTAAAGCTAGTGAGGGAGATAAGTGTTTCCAGTTTCAGAGATTTTTGTAGTTCGTTCCAGTCATTGGCAGCAGAGAACTGGAAGGAGAGGCGGCCAAAGAAAGAATTGGTTTTGGGGGTGACTAGAGAGATACACCTGCTGGAGCGTGTGCTACAGGTGGGAGATGCTATGGTAACCAGCGAGCTGAGGTAAGGGGGGACTTTACCTAGCAGGGTCTTGTAGATGACATGGAGCCAGTGGGTTTGGCGACGAGTATGAAGCGAGGTCCAGCCAACGAGAGCGTACAGGTCGCAATGGTGGGTAGTATATGGGGCTTTGGTGATAAAACGGAATGCACTGTGATAGACTGCATCCAATTTGTTGAGTAGGGTATTGGAGGCTATTTTGTAAATGACATCGCCAAAGTCGAGGATTGGTAGGATGGTCAGTTTTACAAGGGTATGTTTGGCAGCATGAGTGAAGGATGCTTTGTTGCGAAATAGGAAGCCAAGAATCAATTAGTATCATTCATTGAACTGCTTTGCCATGAACAGATCTGTGAGGTCTTAACTTAAAGGTTCTATATAGACCTTATGGTCATTTTAATGGGGTTGAACATCCATCCCATCAGATTGTGTAAAGGATTTTATGAGTTCAGAAAATAGTGACTTGGAAGCATCTCTCTGACCTCACCCTGCTGAAACACACTCAAGTAAAGACCACATAAATACAGTTATATGTCTGTTTCTACCCACTTTTACAGTCAATGTTATGGACTGGTATCCATATGAATCAGTAGAATATACAGACTAGTTAACCACCTCCCAGTAGATGGACTGGTATCCATATGAATCAGTAGAATATACAGACTAGTTAACCACCTCCCAGTAGATGGACTGGTATCCATATGAATCAGTAGAATATACAGACTAGTTAACCACCTCCCAGTAGATGGACTGGTATCCATATGAATCAGTAGAATATACAGACTAGTTACCCACCTCCCAGTAGATGGACTGGTATCCAAATGAATCAGTAGAATATACAGACTAGTTAACCACCTCCCAGTAGATGGACTGGTATCCATATGAATCAGTAGAATATACAGACTAGTTAACCACCTCCCAGTAGATGGACTGGTATCCATATGAATCAGTGGAATATACAGACTAGTTAACCACCTCCCAGTAGATGGACCCACTCAGAACTTTATATATACAGACTAGTTAACCACCTCCCAGTAGATGGACCCACTCAGAACTTTATATATACAGACTAGTTAACCACCTCCCAGTAGATGGACCCATCCAGAACTTTATATATACAGAGTAGTTAACCACCTCCCAGTAGATGGACTGGTATCCCTATGAATCAGTAGAATATACAGACTAGTTAACCACCTCCCAGTAGATGGACTGGTATCCATATGAATCAGCAGAATATACAGACTAGTTAACCACCTCCCAGTAGATGGACTGGTATCCATATGAATCAGTAGAATATACAGACTAGTTAACCACCTCCCAGTAGATGGACCCACACATAACTTTATATATACAGACTAGTTAACCACCTCCCAGTAGATGGACCCACACAGAACTGTATATATACAGACTAGTTAACCACCTCCCAGTAGATGGACCCACAGAACTTTATATATACAGACTAGTTAACCACCTCCCAGTAGATGGACCCACGCAGAACTTTATATATACAGACTAGTTAACCACCTCCCAGTAGATGGACCCACAGAACTTTATTTAAATATACAGACTAGTTAACCACCTCCCAGTAGATGGACCCACACAGAACTTTATATATACAGACTAGTTAACCACCTCCCAGTAGATGGACCCACACAGAACTTTATATATACAGACTAGTTAACCACCTCCCAGTAGATGGACCCCACACAGAACTTTATATCTACAGACTAGTTAACCACCTCCCAATAGATGGACCCACACATAACTGTATGTATACAGACTAGTTAACCACCTCTCAGTAGATGGACCCACCCAGAACTTTATATATACAGACTAGTTAACCACCTCCCAGTAGATGGACCCCACACAAAACTTTATATATACAGACTAGTTAACCACCTCCCAGTAGATGGACTGGTATCCATATGAATCAGCAGAATATACAGACTAGTTAACCACCTCCCAGTAGATGGACCCACACAGAACTTTATATATACAGACTAGTTAACCACCTCCCAGTAGATGGAACACAGAACTTTATATATACAGACTAGTTAACCACCTCCCAGTAGATGGACCCACACAGAACTGTATATATACAGACTAGTTAACCACCTCCCAGTAGATGGACCCACAGAACTTTATATATACAGACTAGTTAACCACCTCCCAGTAGATGGACCCACACAGAACTTTATATATACAGACTAGTTAACCACCTCCCAGTAGATGGACCCACACAGAACTTTATATATACAGACTAGTTAACCACCTCCCAGTAGATGGACCCACACAGAACTTTATATATACAGACTAGTTAACCACCTCCCAGTAGATGGACCCACACATAACTTTATATATACAGACTAGTTAACCACCTCCCAGTAGATGGACCCACACAGAACTTTATATATACATTGCTATTAAATGAAGGGTTTTGGACAGAAAACCTGCGGCTAGGGTAGGATTCTAGGCTAATCTGGGCTGGCACCTCTGTTTCAACATAGTCAGGAACAGTCAGAGGTGGAGGGGCTGTGGAGCCATTATCCTGACGGTGCTTGTGGAAGATTGGGTAGGCTCTGTACACGGAGCTAAACGGAGCTCAGCAGCATCATCATTGTTGGACTTGCTGGCAGGCTCACTGGTTTGATGATGCTGCTCATCACTCTCCTTTGGCTTTTGTTTGGCTAGCAGTACAGAGAAACCCCCTCTAGACGACAGCAGAGGCTCTTGGATGTACCCTGTCTAACCACTGGGCCTCCATTGGGTCTCCATGTGTCAAGCAGTACAGAGAAACCCCCTCTAGATGACAGCAGAGGCTCTTGGATGTACCCTGTCTAACCACTGGGCCTCCATTGGGTCTCCATGTGTCAATCAGTACAGAGAAACACCCTCTAGATGACAGCAGAGGCTCTTGGATGTACCCTGTCTAACCACCAGTTTAGTGACCTTGTTCCATCAATATGTCCATACTACTTCACAAGTGATTTGAGGTCTTGACTAGTAATGTCCCATTGGGCTCAACCAAGCCGAGAGGTTCTAGAAAGAGGACTGACTTTCATACCAACTCCTAAACAGGAGGACTGACTTCCATACCAACTCCTAAACAGGAGGACTGACTTCCATACCAACTCCTAAACAGGAGGACTGACTTCCATACCAACTCCTAAACAGGAGGACTGACTTCATACCAACTCCTAAACAGGAGGACTGACTTCCATACCAACTCCTAAACAGGAGGACTGACTTCCATACCAACTCCTAAACAGGAGGACTGACTTCCATACCAACTCCTAAACAGGAGGAATGACTTCCATACCAACTCCTAAGCAGGAGGACTGACTTCCATACCAACTCCTAAACAGGAGGACTGGGAGGAACCAACTCCTAAACAGGAGGACTGACTTCCATACCAACTCCTAAACAGGAGGACTGACTTCCATACCAACTCCTAAACAGGAGGACTGACTTCCATACCAACTCCTAAACAGGAGGACTGACTTCCATACCAACTCCTAAACAGGAGGACTGACTTCCATACCAACTCCTAAACAGGTGGACTGACTTCCATACCAACTCCTAAACAGGTGGACTGACTTCCAAACCAACTCCTAAACAGGAGGACTGACTTCCATACCAACTCCTAAACAGGAGGACTGACTTCCATACCAACTCCTAAACAGGAGGACTGACTTCCATACCAACTCCTAAACAGGAGGACTGACTTCCATACCAACTCCTAAACAGGAGGAATGACTTCCATACCAACTCCTAAGCAGGAGGACTGACTTCCATACCAACTCCTAAACAGGAGGACTGACTTCCATACCAACTCCTAAACAGGAGGACTGACTTCCATACCAACTCCTAAACAGGAGGACTGACTTCCATACCAACTCCTAAACAGGAGGACTGACTTCCATACCAACTCCTAAACAGGAGGACTGACTTCCATACCAACTCCTAAACAGGTGGACTGACTTCCATACCAACTCCTAAACAGGTGGACTGACTTTCATAACAACTCCAAAACAGGAGGACTGACTTCCACACCAACTCCTAAACAGGAGGACTGACTTCCATACCAACTCCTAAACAGGAGGACTGACTTCCATACCAACTCCTAAACAGGTGGACTGACTTCCATACCAACTCCTAAACAGGTGGACTGACTTTCATAACAACTCCTAAACAGGAGGACTGACTTCCACACCAACTCCTAAACAGGAGGACTGACTTCCATACCAACTCCTAAACAGGAGGACTGACTTCCATACCAACTCCTAAACAGGAGGACTGGGAGGAACCAACTCCTAAACAGGAGGACTGACTTCCATACCAACTCCTAAACAGGAGGACTGACTTCCATACCAACTCCTAAACAGGAGGACTGACTTCCATACCAACTCCTAAACAGGAGGACTGACTTCCATACCAACTCCTAAGCAGGAGGACTGACTTCCATACCAACTCCTAAACAGGAGGACTGACTTCCATACCAACTCCTAAACAGGAGGACTGACTTCCATACCAACTCCTAAACAGGAGGACTGACTTCCATACCAACTCCTAAACAGGAGGACTGACTTCCATACCAACTCCTAAACAGGAGGACTGACTTCCATACCAACTCCTAAACAGGTGGACTGACTTCCATACCAACTCCTAAACAGGTGGACTGACTTTCATAACAACTCCAAAACAGGAGGACTGACTTCCATACCAACTCCTAAACAGGAGGCTTTCATACCAACTCCAAAACAGGAAGACTGACCTCCATACCAACTCCTAAACAGGAGGACTGACTTCCACACCAACTCCTAAACAGGAGGACTGACTTCCATACCAACTCCTAAACAGGAGGACTGGGAGGAACCAACTCCTAAACAGGAGGACTGACTTCCATACCAACTCCTAAACAGGAGGACTGACTTCCATACCAACTCCTAAACAGGAGGACTGACTTCCATACCAACTCCTAAACAGGAGGACTGACTTCCATACCAACTCCTAAGCAGGACGACTGACTTCCATACCAACTCCTAAACAGGAGGACTGGGAGGAACCAACTCCTAAACAGGAGGACTGACTTCCATACCAACTCCTAAACAGGAGGACTGACTTCCATACCAACTCCTAAACAGGAGGACTGGGAGGAACCAACTCCTAAACAGGAGGACTGACTTCCATACCAACTCCTAAACAGGAGGACTGACTTCCATACCAACTCCTAAACGGGAGGAATGACTTCCATACCAACTCCTAAGCAGGAGGACTGACTTCCATACCAACTCCTAAACAGGAGGACTGGGAGGAACCAACTCCTAAACAGGAGGACTGACTTCCATACCAACTCCTAAACAGGAGGACTGACTTCCATACCAACTCCTAAACAGGAGGACTGACTTCCATACCAACTCCTAAGCAGGACGACTGACTTCCATACCAACTCCTAAACAGGAGGACTGGGAGGAACCAACTCCTAAACAGGAGGACTGACTTCCATACCAACTCCTAAACAGGAGGACTGACTTCCATACCAACTCCTAAACAGGTGGACTGACTTTCATAACAACTCCAAAACAGGAGGACAGACGTCCATACCAACTCCTAAACAGGAGGACTGACTTCCATACCAACTCCAAAACAGGAGGACTGACTTCCATACCAACTCCTAAACAGGAGGACTGACTTCCACACCAACTCCTAAACAGGAGGACTGACTTCCATACCAACTCCGAAACAGGAGGACTGACTTCCATACCAACTCCGAAACAGGAGGACTGACTTCCATACCAACTCCTAAACAGGAGGACTGACTTCCATACCAACTCCGAAACAGGAGGACTGACTTCCATACCAACTCCTAAACAGGAGGACTGACTTCCATACCAACTCCTAAACAGGAGGACTGACTTCCATACCAACTCCTAAACAGGAGGACTGACTTCCATACCAACTCCTAAACAGGAGGACTGACTTCCATACCAACTCCTAAACAGGAGGACTGACTTCCATACCAACTCCTAAACAGGAGGACTGACTTCCATACCAACTCCTAAACAGGTGGACTGACTTCCATACCAACTCCTAAACAGGTGGACTGACTTTCATACCAACTCCTAAACAGGAGGACTGACTTCCATACCAACTCCTAAACAGGAGGACTGACTTCCATACCAACTCCTAAACAGGAGGACTGACTTCCATACCAAATCCTAAACAGGAGGACTGACTTCCATACCAACTCCTAACAGGAGGACTGACTTCCATAACAACTCCTAAACAGGAGGACTGGGAGGAACCAACTCCTAAACAGGAGGACTGACTTCCATACCAACTCCTAAACAGGAGGACTGACTTCCATACCAACTCCTAAACAGGAGGACTGACTTCCATACCAACTCCCTAAACAGGAGGACTGACTTCCATACCAACTCCTAAACAGGAGGACTGACTTCCATACCAACTCCTAAACAGGTGGACTGACTTTCATACCAACTCCAAAACAGGAGGACTGACTTCCATACCAACTCCTAAACAGGAGGACTGACTTCCACACCAACTCCTAAACAGGAGGACTGACTTCCATACCAACTCCTAAACAGGAGGACTGACTTCCATACCAACTCCTAAACAGGAGGACTGGGAGGAACCAACTCCTAAACAGGAGGACTGACTTCCATACCAACTCCTAAACAGGAGGACTGACTTCCATACCAACTCCTAAACAGGAGGACTGACTTCAATACCAACTCCTAAACAGGAGGACTGACTTCCAAACCAACTCCTAAACAGGAGGACTGACTTCCATACCAACTCCTAAAGAGGAGGACTGACTTCCATACCAACTCCTAAACAGGAGGACTGACTTCCATACCAACTCCTAAACAGGAGGACTGGGAGAACCAACTCCCTAAACAGGAGGACTGACTTCCATACCAACTCCTAAGCAGGAGGACTGACTTCCATACCAACTCCTAAACAGGAGGACTGACTTCCATACCAACTCCTAAACAGGAGGACTGACTTCCATACCAACTCCTAAACAGGTGGACTGACTTCCATACCAACTCCTAAACAGGTGGACTGACTTTCATAACAACTCCAAAACAGGAGGACTGACTTCCATACCAACTCCTAAACAGGAGGCTTTCATACCAACTCCAAAACAGGAAGACTGACCTCCATACCAACTCCTAAACAGGAGGACTGACTTCCACACCAACTCCTAAACAGGAGGACTGACTTCCATACCAACTCCTAAACAGGAGGACTGGGAGGAACCAACTCCTAAACAGGAGGACTGACTTCCATACCAACTCCTAAACAGGAGGACTGACTTCCATACCAACTCCTAAACAGGAGGACTGACTTCCATACCAACTCCTAAACAGGAGGACTGACTTCCATACCAACTCCTAAGCAGGACGACTGACTTCCATACCAACTCCTAAACAGGAGGACTGGGAGGAACCAACTCCTAAACAGGAGGACTGACTTCCATACCAACTCCTAAACAGGAGGACTGACTTCCATACCAACTCCTAAACAGGAGGACTGGGAGGAACCAACTCCTAAACAGGAGGACTGACTTCCATACCAACTCCTAAACAGGAGGACTGACTTCCATACCAACTCCTAAACGGGAGGAATGACTTCCATACCAACTCCTAAGCAGGAGGACTGACTTCCATACCAACTCCTAAATAGGAGGACTGGGAGGAACCAACTCCTAAACAGGAGGACTGACTTCCATACCAACTCCTAAACAGGAGGACTGACTTCCATACCAACTCCTAAACAGGAGGACTGACTTCCATACCAACTCCTAAGCAGGACGACTGACTTCCATACCAACTCCTAAACAGGAGGACTGGGAGGAACCAACTCCTAAACAGGAGGACTGACTTCCATACCAACTCCTAAACAGGAGGACTGACTTCCATACCAACTCCTAAACAGGTGGACTGACTTTCATAACAACTCCAAAACAGGAGGACAGACGTCCATACCAACTCCTAAACAGGAGGACTGACTTCCATACCAACTCCTAAACAGGAGGACTGACTTCCATACCAACTCCTAAACAGAGGACTGACTTCCCATACCAACTCCTAAACAGGTGGACTGACTTCCATACCAACTCCTAAACAGGTGGACTGACTTTCATAACAACTCCAAAACAGGAGGACTGACTTCCATACCAACTCCTAAACAGGAGGCTTTCATACCAACTCCAAAACAGGAAGACTGACCTCCATACCAACTCCTAAACAGGAGGACTGACTTCCACACCAACTCCTAAACAGGAGGACTGACTTCCATACCAACTCCTAAACAGGAGGACTGGGAGGAACCAACTCCTAAACAGGAGGACTGACTTCCATACCAACTCCTAAACAGGAGGACTGACTTCCATACCAACTCCTAAACAGGAGGACTGACTTCCATACCAACTCCTAAACAGGAGGACTGACTTCCATACCAACTCCTAAGCAGGACGACTGACTTCCATACCAACTCCTAAACAGGAGGACTGGGAGGAACCAACTCCTAAACAGGAGGACTGACTTCCATACCAACTCCTAAACAGGAGGACTGACTTCCCATACCAACTCCTAAACAGGAGGACTGGGAGGAACCAACTCCTAAACAGGAGGACTGACTTCCATACCAACTCCTAAACAGGAGGACTGACTTCCATACCAACTCCTAAACGGGAGGAATGACTTCCATACCAACTCCTAAGCAGGAGGACTGACTTCCATACCAACTCCTAAATAGGAGGACTGGGAGGAACCAACTCATAAACAGGAGGACTGACTTCCATACCAACTCCTAAACAGGAGGACTGACTTCCATACCAACTCCTAAACAGGAGGACTGACTTCCATACCAACTCCTAAGCAGGACGACTGACTTCCATACCAACTCCTAAACAGGAGGACTGGGAGGAACCAACTCCTAAACAGGAGGACTGACTTCCATACCAACTCCTAAACAGGAGGACTGACTTCCATACCAACTCCTAAACAGGTGGACTGACTTTCATAACAACTCCAAAACAGGAGGACAGACGTCCATACCAACTCCTAAACAGGAGGACTGACTTCCATACCAACTCCAAAACAGGAGGACTGACTTCCATACCAACTCCTAAACAGGAGGACTGACTTCCACACCAACTCCTAAACAGGAGGACTGACTTCCATACCAACTCCGAAACAGGAGGACTGACTTCCATACCAACTCCGAAACAGGAGGACTGACTTCCATACCAACTCCTAAACAGGAGGACTGACTTCCATACCAACTCCGAAACAGGAGGACTGACTTCCATACCAACTCCTAAACAGGAGGACTGACTTCCATACCAACTCCTAAACAGGAGGACTGACTTCCATACCAACTCCTAAACAGGAGGACTGACTTCCATACCAACTCCTAAACAGGAGGACTGACTTCCATACCAACTCCTAAACAGGAGGACTGACTTCCATACCAACTCCTAAACAGGAGGACTGACTTCCATACCAACTCCTAAACAGGTGGACTGACTTCCATACCAACTCCTAAACAGGTGGACTGACTTTCATACCAACTCCTAAACAGGAGGACTGACTTCCATACCAACTCCTAAACAGGAGGACTGACTTCCATACCAACTCCTAAACAGGAGGACTGACTTCCATACCAACTCCTAAACAGGAGGACTGACTTCCATACCAACTCCTAAACAGGAGGACTGACTTCCATACCAACTCCTAAACAGGTGGACTGACTTTCATACCAACTCCAAAACAGGAGGACTGACTTCCATACCAACTCCTAAACAGGAGGACTGACTTCCACACCAACTCCTAAACAGGAGGACTGACTTCCATACCAACTCCTAAACAGGAGGACTGACTTCCATACCAACTCCTAAACAGGAGGACTGGGAGGAACCAACTCCTAAACAGGAGGACTGACTTCCATACCAACTCTAAACAGGAGGACTGACTTCCATACCAACTCCTAAACAGGAGGACTGACTTCAATACCAACTCCTAAACAGGAGGACTGACTTCCAAACCAACTCCTAAACAGGAGGACTGACTTCCATACCAACTCCTAAAGAGGAGGACTGATAACAACTTCCATACCAACTCCTAAACAGGAGGACTGACTTCCATACCAACTCCTAAACAGGAGGACTGGGAGGAACCAACTCCTAAACAGGAGGACTGACTTCCATACCAACTCCTAAGCAGGAGGACTGACTTCCATACCAACTCCTAAACAGGAGGACTGACTTCCATACCAACTCCTAAACAGGAGGACTGACTTCCATACCAACTCCTAAACAGGAGGACTGACTTCCATACCAACTCCTAAACAGGAGGACTGACTTCCATACCAACTCCTAAACAGGAGGACTGACTTCCATACCAACTCCTAAACAGGTGGACTGACTTCCATACCAACTCCTAAACAGGTGGACTGACTTTCATAACAACTCCAAAACAGGAGGACTGACTTCCATACCAACTACCTAAACAGGAGGCTTTCATACCAACTCCAAAACAGGAAGACTGACCTCCATACCAACTCCTAAACAGGAGGACTGACTTCCACACCAACTCCTAAACAGGAGGACTGACTTCCATACCAACTCCTAAACAGGAGGACTGGGAGGAACCAACTCCTAAACAGGAGGACTGACTTCCATACCAACTCCTAAACAGGAGGACTGACTTCCATACCAACTCCTAAACAGGAGGACTGACTTCCATACCAACTCCTAAACAGGAGGACTGACTTCCATACCAACTCCTAAGCAGGACGACTGACTTCCATACCAACTCCTAAACAGGAGGACTGGGAGGAACCAACTCCTAAACAGGAGGACTGACTTCCATACCAACTCCTAAACAGGAGGACTGACTTCCATACCAACTCCTAAACAGGAGGACTGGGAGGAACCAACTCCTAAACAGGAGGACTGACTTCCATACCAACTCCTAAACAGGAGGACTGACTTCCATACCAACTCCTAAACGGGAGGAATGACTTCCATACCAACTCCTAAGCAGGAGGACTGAATTCCATACCAACTCCTAAATAGGAGGACTGGGAGGAACCAACTCCTAAACAGGAGGACTGACTTCCATACCAACTCCTAAACAGGAGGACTGACTTCCATACCAACTCCTAAACAGGAGGACTGACTTCCATACCAACTCCTAAGCAGGACGACTGACTTCCATACCAACTCCTAAACAGGAGGACTGGGAGGAACCAACTCCTAAACAGGAGGACTGACTTCCATACCAACTCCTAAACAGGAGGACTGACTTCCATACCAACTCCTAAACAGGTGGACTGACTTTCATAACAACTCCAAAACAGGAGGACAGACGTCCATACCAACTCCTAAACAGGAGGACTGACTTCCATACCAACTCCAAAACAGGAGGACTGACTTCCATACCAACTCCTAAACAGGAGGACTGACTTCCCACCAACTCCTAAACAGGAGGACTGACTTCCATACCAACTCCGAAACAGGAGGACTGACTTCCATACCAACTCCGAAACAGGAGGACTGACTTCCATACCAACTCCTAAACAGGAGGACTGACTTCCATACCAACTCCGAAACAGGAGGACTGACTTCCATACCAACTCCTAAACAGGAGGACTGACTTCCATACCAACTCCTAAACAGGAGGACTGACTTCCATACCAACTCCTAAACAGGAGGACTGACTTCCATACCAACTCCTAAACAGGAGGACTGACTTCCATACCAACTCCCTAAACAGGAGGACTGACTTCCATACCAACTCCTAAACAGGAGGACTGACTTCCATACCAACTCCTAAACAGGTGGACTGACTTCCATACCAACTCCTAAACAGGTGGACTGACTTTCATACCAACTCCTAAACAGGAGGACTGACTTCCATACCAACTCCTAAACAGGAGGACTGACTTCCATACCAACTCCTAAACAGGAGGACTGACTTCCATACCAACTCCTAAACAGGAGGACTGACTTCCATACCAACTCCTAAGCAGGAGGACTGACTTCCATAACAACTCCTAAACAGGAGGACTGGGAGGAACCAACTCCTAAACAGGAGGACTGACTTCCATACCAACTCCTAAACAGGAGGACTGACTTCCATACCAACTCCTAAACAGGAGGACTGACTTCCATACCAACTCCTAAACAGGAGGACTGACTTCCATACCAACTCCTAAACAGGAGGACTGACTTCCATACCAACTCCTAAACAGGTGGACTGACTTTCATACCAACTCCAAAACAGGAGGACTGACTTCCATACCAACTCCTAAACAGGAGGACTGACTTCCACACCAACTCCTAAACAGGAGGACTGACTTCCATACCAACTCCTAAACAGGAGGACTGACTTCCATACCAACTCCTAAACAGGAGGACTGGGAGGAACCAACTCCTAAACAGGAGGACTGACTTCCATACCAACTCCTAAACAGGAGGACTGACTTCCATACCAACTCCTAAACAGGAGGACTGACTTCAATACCAACTCCTAAACAGGAGGACTGACTTCCAAACCAACTCCTAAACAGGAGGACTGACTTCCATACCAACTCCTAAAGAGGAGGACTGACTTCCATACCAACTCCTAAACAGGAGGACTGACTTCCATACCAACTCCTAAACAGGAGGACTGGGAGGAACCAACTCCTAAACAGGAGGACTGACTTCCATACCAACTCCTAAACAGGAGGACTGACTTCCATACCAACTCCTAAACAGGAGGAATGACTTCCATACCAACTCCTAAACAGGAGGACTGACTTCCATACCAACTCCTAAACAGGTGGACTGACTTCCATACCAACTCCTAAACAGGTGGACTGACTTTCATAACAACTCCAAAACAGGAGGACTGACTTCCACACCAACTCCTAAACAGGAGGACTGACTTCCATACCAACTCCTAAACAGGAGGACTGACTTCCATACCAACTCCTAAACAGGAGGACTGGGAGGAACCAACTCCTAAACAGGAGGACTGACTTCCATACCAACTCCTAAACAGGAGGACTGACTTCCATACCAACTCCTAAACAGGAGGACTGACTTCCATACCAACTCCTAAACAGGAGGACTGACTTCCATACCAACTCCTAAACAGGTGGACTGACTTCCATACCAACTCCTAAACAGGTGGACTGACTTTCATAACAACTCCAAAACAGGAGGACTGACTTCCATACCAACTCCTAAACAGGAGGACTGACTTCCACACCAACTCCTAAACAGGAGGACTGACTTCCATACCAACTCCTAAACAGGAGGACTGACTTCCATACCAACTCCTAAACAGGAGGACTGGGAGGAACCAACTCCTAAACAGGAGGACTGACTTCCATACCAACTCCTAAACAGGAGGACTGACTTCCATACCAACTCCTAAACAGGAGGACTGACTTCCATACCAACTCCTAAACAGGAGGACTGACTTCCATACCACCTCCTAAACAGGAGGACTGACTTCCATACCAACTCCTAAGCAGGAGGACTGACTTCCATACCAACTCCTAAACAGGAGGACTGGGAGGAACCAACTCCTAAACAGGAGGACTGACTTCCATACCAACTCCTAAACAGGAGGACTGACTTCCATACCAACTCCTAAACAGGAGGACTGACTTCCATACCAACTCCTAAACAGGAGGACTGACTTCCATACCAACTCCTAAACAGGAGGACTGACTTCCATACCAACTCCTAAACAGGAGGACTGACTTCCATACCAACTCCTAAACAGGAGGACTGACTTCCATACCAACTCCTAAACAGGAGGACTGACTTCCATACCAACTCCTAAACAGGAGGACTGACTTCCATACCAACTCCTAAACAGGAGGACTGACTTCCATACCAACTCCTAAACAGGTGGACTGACTTCCATACCAACTCCTAAACAGGTGGACTGACTTTCATACCAACTCCTAAACAGGAGGACTGACTTCCATACCAACTCCTAAACAGGAGGACTGACTTCCATACCAACTCCTAAACAGGAGGACTGACTTCCATACCAACTCCTAAACAGGAGGACTGACTTCCTACCAACTCCTAAGCAGGAGGACTACTTCCATAACAACTCCTAAACAGGAGGACTGGGAGGAACCAACTAAACAGGAGGACTTCCATACCAACTCCTAAACAGGAGGACTGACTTCCATACCAACTCCTAAACAGGAGGACTGACTTCCATACCAACTCCTAAACAGGAGGACTGACTTCCATACCAACTCCTAAACAGGAGGACTGACTTCCATACCAACTCCTAAACAGGTGGACTGACTTTCATACCAACTCCAAAACAGGAGGACTGACTTCCATACCAACTCCTAAACAGGAGGACTGACTTCCACACCAACTCCTAAACAGGAGGACTGACTTCCATACCAACTCCTAAACAGGAGGACTGACTTCCATACCAACTCCTAAACAGGAGGACTGGGAGGAACCAACTCCTAAACAGGAGGACTGACTTCCATACCAACTCCTAAACAGGAGGACTGACTTCCATACCAACTCCTAAACAGGAGGACTGACTTCAATACCAACTCCTAAACAGGAGGACTGACTTCCAAACCAACTCCTAAACAGGAGGACTGACTTCCATACCAACTCCTAAAGAGGAGGACTGACTTCCATACCAACTCCTAAACAGGAGGACTGACTTCCATACCAACTCCTAAACAGGAGGACTGGGAGGAACCAACTCCTAAACAGGAGGACTGACTTCCATACCAACTCCTAAACAGGAGGACTGACTTCCATACCAACTCCTAAACAGGAGGAATGACTTCCATACCAACTCCTAAGCAGGAGGACTGACTTCCATACCAACTCCTAAACAGGAGGACTGGGAGGAACCAACTCCTAAACAGGAGGACTGACTTCCATACCAACTCCTAAACAGGAGGACTGACTTCCATACCAACTCCTAAACAGGAGGACTGACTTCCATACCAACTCCTAAACAGGAGGACTGACTTCCATACCAACTCCTAAACAGGTGGACTGACTTCCATACCAACTCCTAAACAGGTGGACTGACTTTCATAACAACTCCAAAACAGGAGGACTGACTTCCATACCAACTCCTAAACAGGAGGACTGACTTCCACACCAACTCCTAAACAGGAGGACTGACTTCCATACCAACTCCTAAACAGGAGGACTGACTTCCATACCAACTCCTAAACAGGAGGACTGGGAGGAACCAACTCCTAAACAGGAGGACTGACTTCCATACCAACTCCTAAACAGGAGGACTGACTTCCATACCAACTCCTAAACAGGAGGACTGACTTCCATACCAACTCCTAAACAGGAGGACTGACTTCCATACCACCTCCTAAACAGGAGGACTGACTTCCATACCAACTCCTAAGCAGGAGGACTGACTTCCATACCAACTCCTAAACAGGAGGACTGGGAGGAACCAACTCCTAAACAGGAGGACTGACTTCCATACCAACTCCTAAACAGGAGGACTGACTTCCATACCAACTCCTAAACAGGAGGACTGACTTCCATACCAACTCCTAAACAGGAGGACTGACTTCCATACCAACTCCTAAACAGGAGGACTGACTTCCATACCAACTCCTAAACAGGTGGACTGACTTCCATACCAACTCCTAAACAGGTGGACTGACTTTCATAACAACTCCAAAACAGGAGGACTGACTTCCATACCAACTCCTAAACAGGAGGACTGACTTTCATACCAACTCCAAAACAGGAGGACTGACCTCCATACCAACTCCTAAACAGGAGGACTGACTTCCACACCAACTCCTAAACAGGAGGACTGACTTCCATACCAACTCCTAAACAGGAGGACTGACTTCCATACCAACTCCTAAACAGGAGGACTGGGAGGAACCAACTCCTAAACAGGAGGACTGACTTCCATACCAACTCCTAAACAGGAGGACTGACTTCCATGCCAACTCCTAAACAGGAGGACTGACTTCCATACCAACTCCTAAACAGGAGGACTGATTTCCATACCAACTCCTAAGCAGCACGACTGACTTCCATACCAACTCCTAAACAGGAGGACTGGGAGGAACCAACTCCTAAACAGGAGGACTGACTTCCATACCAACTCCTAAACAGGAGGACTGACTTCCATACCAACTCCTAAACAGGATGACTGACTTCCATACCAACTCCTAAACAGGAGGACTGACTTCCATACCAACTCCTAAACAGGAGGACTGACTTCCATACCAACTCCTAAACAGGAGGACTGACTTCCATACCAACTCCTAAACAGGAGGACTGACTTCCACACCAACTCCTAAACCGGAGGACTGACTTCCATACCAACTCCTAAACAGGAGGACTGACTTCCATACCAACTCCTAAACAGGAGGACTGATTTCCATACCAACTCCTAAACAGGAGGACTGATTTCCATACCAACTCCTAAACAGGAGGACTGACTTCCATACCAACTCCTAAACAGGAGGACTGACTTCCATACCAACTCCTAAACAGGAGGACTGACTTCCATACCAACTCCTAAACAGGAGGACTGACTTCCATACCAACTCCTAAACACGAGGACTGACTTCCATACCAACTCCTAAACAGGAGGACTGACTTCCATACCAACTCATAAACAGGTGGACTGACTTCCATACCAACTCCTAAACAGGTGGACTGACTTTCATAACAACTCCAAAACAGGAGGACTGACTTCCATACCAACTCCTAAACAGGAGGACTGACTTCCATACCAACTCCTAAACAGGAGGACTGACTTCCATACCAACTCCTAAACACGAGGACTGACTTCCATACCAACTCCTAAACAGGAGGACTGACTTCCATACCAACTCCTAAACAGGTGGACTGACTTCCATACCAACTCCTAAACAGGTGGACTGACTTTCATAACAACTCCAAAACAGGAGGACTGACTTCCATACCAACTCCTAAACAGGAGGACTGACTTCCATACCAACTCCAAAACAGGAGGACTGACTTCCATACCAACTCCTAAACAGGAGGACTGACTTCCACACCAACTCCTAAACAGGAGGACTGACTTCCATACCAACTCCGAAACAGGAGGACTGACTTCCATACCAACTCCGAAACAGGAGGACTGACTTCCATACCAACTCCGAAACAGGAGGACTGACTTCCATACCAACTCCTAAACAGGAGGACTGACTTCCATACCAACTCCTAAACAGGAGGACTGACTTCCATACCAACTCCTAAACAGGAGGACTGACTTCCATACCAACTCCTAAACAGGAGGACTGACTTCCATACCAACTCCTAAACAGGAGGACTGACTTCCATACCAACTCCTAAACAGGAGGACTGACTTCCATACCAACTCCTAAACAGGTGGACTGACTTCCATACCAACTCCTAAACAGGTGGACTGACTTTCATACCAACTCCTAAACAGGAGGACTGACTTCCATACCAACTCCTAAACAGGAGGACTGACTTCCATACCAACTCCTAAACAGGAGGACTGACTTCCATACCAACTCCTAAACAGGAGGACTGACTTCCATACCAACTCCTAAACAGGAGGACTGACTTCCATACCAACTCCTAAACAGGAGGACTGACTTCCATACCAACTCCTAAACAGGAGGACTGGGAGGAACCAACTCCTAAACAGGAGGACTGACTTCCATACCAACTCCTAAACAGGAGGACTGACTTCCATACCAACTCCTAAACAGGAGGACTGACTTCCATACCAACTCCTAAACAGGAGGACTGACTTCCATACCAACTCCTAAACAGGAGGACTGACTTCCATACCAACTCCTAAACAGGAGGACTGACTTCCATACCAACTCCTAAACAGGAGGACTGACTTCCATACCAACTCCTAAACAGGAGGACTGACTTCCATACCAACTCCTAAACAGGTGGACTGACTTCCATACCAACTCCTAAACAGGAGGACTGGGAGGAGCTCCGGAGGGGATCTACACGTCCATCATAGAAGATTGAAGTTATCAGATATCATTATGAATATGAAACAGATTTTCCTCATATACTAATTCCAAACCCTCCACATTGGGAACCTCAGTTGGAGTCCGTGTCAGAATCTATACAGACTCTGATACGTAGGGAGGTGGCTTCCTTTTCACAATTCAGAATCAGACCTGTTTATCAGCTTAACCTTATACATGTTTAAACAAATCAATCTCCAGAAATATAGTGATTAAACCAGCAGATAAGGGGCTCAGATTGTTGTGATGGATAAAGTGAATATCTTCTTATAGCCAATAGACAATAGGATCATGTTAAACCAGCCAATAAGGGGTCTCAGATTGTTGTGATGGATAAAGTGAATATCTTCTTGAAGCCAATAGACAATAGGATCATGTTAAACCAGCAGATAAGGGGTCTCAGATTGTTGTAATGGATAAAGTGAATATCTTCTTGAAGCCAATAGACAATAGGATCATGTTAAACCAGCCAATAAGGGGTCTCAGATTGTTGTGATGGATAAAGTGAATATCTTCTTGAAGCCAATAGACAATAGGATCATGTTAAACCAGCAGATAAGGGGTCTCAGATTGTTGTGATGGATAAAGTGAATATCTTCTTGAAGCCAATAGACAATAGGATCATGGTAAACACTATGTTCCATTGTCCCACTCAACACAACCAGAAAACACAAAGATGGATCCAGGAGATAAACTGTATGAGGATAAGTACATTACAGATAAACAGATGGTCTTTTAGGGACAGATTCTCCAAGGCCCAGACAGTTATACTTACTGCCTAAAATACATATCTCCTGAGACGTGGGCGGTTCCCTGCAGCTGACCAATAGGAAGTGATTCTGTCTCAGAGACATGGGCGGTTCCCTGCAGTTGACCAATAGGAAGTGATTCTGTCTCAGAGACATGGGCGGTTCCCTGCAGTTGACCAATAGGAAGTGATTCTGTCTCAGAGACATGGGTGGTTCCCTGCAGCTGACCAGTAGGAAGTAATTGTGTCTGAGACGTGGGCGGTTCCCTGCAGTTGACCAATAGGAAGTGATTCTGTCTCAGAGACATGGGCGGTTCCCTGCAGTTGACCAATAGGAAGTGATTCTGTCTCAGAGACATGGGTGGTTCCCTGCAGCTGACCAGTAGGAAGTAATTGTGTCTGAGACGTGGGCGGTTCCCTGCAGCTGACCAATAGGAAGTGATTGTGTCTGAGATGTGGGCGGTTCCCTGCAGCTGACCAATAGGAAGTGATTGTGTCTGAGATGTGGGCGGTTCCCTGCAGCTGACCAATAGGAAGTGAATGTTTCTCAGAGATGTGGGCGGTTCCCTGCAGCTGACCAATAGTAAGTGATTGTGTCTCAGAATCTTACTGTATTGCTGAATATTTGGACTTTTATATCAACCCTCTATCCCAGAAACACCCAGCTATGTTCAGGATACTGATGAATGGAGGGTTTATTGTAGTACTGACTGTTATATCAACCCTCTATCCCAGAAACACCCAGCTATGTTCAGGATACTGATGAATGGATGGTTTATTACTATTGTAGTACTGACTGTTATATCAACCCTCTATCCCAGAAACACCCAGCTATGTTCAGGATACTGAAGAATGGAGGGTTTATTACTATTGTAGTACTGACTGTTATATCAACCCTCTATCCCAGAAACACCCAGCTATGTTCAGGATACTGATGAATGGAGGGTTTATTGTAGTACTGACTGTTATATCAACCCTCTATCCCAGAAACACCCTGCTATGTTCAGGATACTGATGAATGGAGGGTTTATTACTATTGTAGTACTGACTGTTATATCAACCCTCTATCCCAGAAACACCCAGCTATGTTCAGGATACTGAAGAATGGAGGGCTTATTACTATTGTATTGCTCTTTTTATTAACTCAGCTACTGACTTGTTCTATTGTTGTT
>NW_027039298.1:0-55060 GCF_034236695.1 Oncorhynchus nerka | reverse complement strand
TCATACCTATGGATGATGTAGACGTTGTAGAGGGTCTCTCTGCACCGGTGGAGGTCATACCTATGGATGATGTAGACGTTGTAGAGGGTCTCTCTGCACCGGTGGAGGTCATACCTATGGATGATGTAGACATTGTAGAGGGTCTCTCTGCACCGGTGGAGGTCATACCTATGGATGATGTAGACGTTGTAGAGGGTCTCTCTGCACCTGTGGAGGTCATACCTATGGATGACGTAGACGTTGTAGAGGGTCTCTCTGCACCGGTGGAGGTCATACCTATGGATGATGTTGTCTCTGCACCGGTGGAGGTCATACCTATGGATGATGTAGACGTTGTAGAGGGTCTCTGCACCGGTGGAGGTCATACCTATGGATGATGTAGACGTTGTAGAGGGTCTCTGCACCGGTGGAGGTCATACCTATGGATGATGTTGTAGAGGGTCTCTCTGCACCGGTGGAGGTCATACCTATGGATGATGTAGACGTTGTAGAGGGTCTCTCTGCACCGGTGGAGGTCATACCTATGGATGATGTAGACGTTGTAGAGGGTCTCTCTGCACCGGTGGAGGTCATACCTATGGATGACGTAGACGTTGTAGAGGGTCTCTCTGCACCGGTGGAGGTCATACCTATGGATGATGTAGACGTTGTTGAGGGTCTCTCTGCACCGGTGGAGGTCATACCTATGGATGATGTAGACGTTGTAGAGGGTCTCTCTGCACCGGTGGAGGTCATACCTATGGAATGTAGACGTTGTAGAGGGTCTCTCTGCACCGGTGGAGGTCATACCTATGGATGATGTAGACGTTGTAGAGGGTCTCTCTGCACCGGTGGAGGTCATACCTATGGATGATGTAGACGTTGTAGAGGGTCTCTCTGCACCGGTAGAGGCCATACCTATGGATGATGTTGTAGAGGGTCTCTGCACCGGTGGAGGTCATACCTATGGATGATGTAGACGTTGTAGAGGGTCTCTGCACCGGTGGAGGTCATACCTATGGATGATGTAGACGTTGTAGAGGGTCTCTCTGCACCGGTGGAGGTCATACCTATGGATGATGTTGACGTTGTAGAGGGTCTCACTGCACCGGTGGAGGTCATACCTATGGATGATGTAGACGTTGTAGAGGGTCTCTCTGCACCGGTGGAGGTCATACCTATGGATGATGTAGACGTTGTAGAGGGTCTCTCTGCACCGGTGGAGGTCATACCTATGGATGATGTAGACGTTGTAGAGGGTCTCTCTGCACCGGTGGAGGTCATACCTATGGATGATGTAGACGTTGTAGAGGGTCTCTCTGCACCGGTGGAGGTCATACCTATGGATGATGTAGACGTTGTAGAGGGTCTCTCTGCACCGGTGGAGGTCATACCTATGGATGATGTAGACGTTGTAGAGGGTCTCTCTGCACCGGTGGAGGTCATACCTATGGATGATGTAGACGTTGTAGAGGGTCTCTCTGCACCGGTGGAGGTCATACCTATGGATGATGTTGTAGAGGGTCTCTCTGCACTGGTGGAGGTCATACCTATGGATGATGTAGACGTTGTAGAGAGTCTCTCTGCACCGGTGGAGGTCATACCTATGGATGATGTAGGCGTTGTAGAGGTCTCTGCACCGGTGGAGGTCATACCTATGGATGATGTAGACGTTGTAGAGGGTCTCTCTGCACCGGTGGAGGTCATACCTATGGATGATGTAGACGTTGTAGAGGGTCTCTCTGCACCGGTGGAGGTCATACCTATGGATGATGTAGACGTTGTAGAGGGTCTCTCTGCACCGGTGGAGGTCATACCTATGGATGATGTAGACGTTGTAGAGGGTCTCTCTGCACCGGTGGAGGTCATACCTATGGATGATGTAGACGTTGTAGAGGGTCTCTCTGCACCGGTGGAGGTCATACCTATGGATGATGTAGACGTTGTAGAGGGTCTCTCTGCACCGGTGGAGGTCATACCTATGGATGATGTAGACGTTGTAGAGGGTCTCTCTGCACCGGTGGAGGTCATACCTATGGATGATGTAGACGTTGTAGAGGGTCTCTCTGCACCGGTGGAGGTCATACCTATGGATGATGTTGACGTTGTAGAGGGTCTCTGCTGGTGGAGGTCATACCTATGGATGATGTAGACGTTGTAGAGGGTCTCTCTGCACTGGTGGAGGTCATACCTATGGATGATGTAGACGTTGTAGAGGGTCTCTCTGCACCGGTGGAGGTCATACCTATGGATGATGTTTGTAGAGGGTCTCTCTGCACCGGTGGAGGTCATACCTATGGATGATGTAGACGTTGTAGAGGGTCTCTCTGCACCGGTGGAGGTCATACCTATGGATGATGTAGACGTTGTAGAGGGTCTCTCTGCACCGGTGGAGGTCATACCTATGGATGATGTTGTAGAGGGTCTCTCTGCACCGGTGGAGGTCATACCTATGGATGATGTAGACGTTGTAGAGGGTCTCTCTGCACCGGTGGAGGTCATACCTATGGATGATGTAGACGTTGTAGAGGGTCTCTGCACCGGTGGAGGTCATACCTATGGATGATGTAGACGTTGTAGAGGGTCTCTCTGCACCGGTGGAGGTCATACCTATGGATGATGTAGACGTTGTAGAGGGTCTCTCTGCACCGGTGGAGGTCATACCTATGGATGATGTAGACGTTGTAGAGGTCTCTCTGCACCGGTGGAGGTCATACCTATGGATGATGTTGTAGAGTTGTAGAGGTCTCTGCACCGGTGGAGGTCATACCTATGGATGATGTAGACGTTGTAGAGGGTCTCTCTGCACCGGTGGAGGTCATACCTATGGATGATGTAGACGTTGTAGAGGGTCTCTCTGCACCGGTGGAGGTCATACCTATGGATGATGTTGTAGAGGGTCTCTCTGCACCGGTGGAGGTCATACCTATGGATGATGTAGACGTTGTAGAGGGTCTCTCTGCACCGGTGGTGGTCATACCTATGGATGATGTTGTAGAGGGTCTCTCTGCACCGGTGGAGGTCATACCTATGGATGATGTAGACGTTGTAGAGGGTCTCTCTGCACCGGTGGAGGTCATACCTATGGATGATGTAGACGTTGTAGAGGGTCTCTGCACCGGTGGAGGTCATACCTATGGATGATGTAGACGTTGTAGAGGGTCTCTCTGCACCGGTGGAGGTCATACCTATGGATGATGTAGACGTTGTAGAGGGTCTCTCTGCACCGGGAGTCATACCTATGGATGATGTAGACGTTGTAGAGGGTCTCTCTGCACCGGTGGAGGTCATACCTATGGATGATGTAGACGTTGTAGAGGGTCTCTCTGCACCGGTGGAGGTCATACCTATGGATGATGTTGTTGGGTCTCTGCACCGGTGGAGGTCATACCTATGGATGATGTAGACGTTGTAGAGGGTCTCTGCACCGGTGGAGGTCATACCTATGGATGATGTAGACGTTGTAGAGGGTCTCTCTGCACCGGTGGAGGTCATACCTATGGATGATGTTGTAGAGGGTCTCTGCACCGGTGGAGGTCATACCTATGGATGATGTAGACGTTGTAGAGGGTCTCTCTGCACCGGTGGAGGTCATACCTATGGATGATGTAGACGTTGTAGAGGGTCTCTCTGCACCGGTGGAGGTCATACCTATGGATGATGTAGACGTTGTAGAGGTCTCTCTGCACCGGTGGAGGTCATACCTATGGATGATGTAGACGTTGTAGAGGGTCTCTCTGCACCGGTGGAGGTCATACCTATGGATGATGTAGACGTTGTAGAGGGTCTCTCTGCACCGGTGGAGGTCATACCTATGGATGATGTAGACGTTGTAGAGGGTCTCTGCACCGGTGGAGGTCATACCTATGGATGATGTAGACGTTGTAGAGGGTCTCTCTGCACCGGTGGAGGTCATACCTATGGATGATGTAGTAGAGGTCTCTCTGCACCGGTGGAGGTCATACCTATGGATGATGTAGACGTTGTAGAGGGTCTCTCTGCACCGGTGGAGGTCATACCTATGGATGATGTTGTAGAGGGTCTCTGCACCGGTGGAGGTCATACCTATGGATGATGTAGGCGTTGTAGAGGGTCTCTGCATGGAGGTCATACCTATGGATGATGTAGACGTTGTAGAGGGTCTCTGCACCGGTGGAGGTCATACCTATGGATGATGTTGTAGAGGGTCTCACTGCACCGGGGGAGGTCATACCTATGGATGATGTAGACGTTGTAGAGGGTCTCTCTGCACCGGTGGAGGTCATACCTATGGATGATGTAGACGTTGTAGAGGGTCTCTCTGCACCGGTGGAGGTCATACCTATGGATGATGTAGACGTTGTAGAGGGTCTCTCTGCACCGGTGGAGGTCATACCTATGGATGATGTTGTAGAGGGTCTCTCTGCACCGGTGGAGGTCATACCTATGGATGATGTAGACGTTGTAGAGGGTCTCTCTGCACCGGTGGAGGTCATACCTATGGATGATGTTGTAGAGGGTCTCTGCACCGGTGGAGGTCATACCTATGGATGATGTAGACGTTGTAGAGGGTCTCTCTGCACCGGTGGAGGTCATACCTATGGATGATGTAGACGTTGTAGAGGGTCTCTCTGCACCGGTGGAGGTCATACCTATGGATGATGTAGACGTTGTAGAGGGTCTCTCTGCACCGGTGGAGGTCATACCTATGGATGATGTAGACGTTGTAGAGGGTCTCTCTGCACCGGTGGAGGTCATACCTATGGATGATGTAGACGTTGTAGAGGGTCTCTGCACCGGTGGAGGTCATACCTATGGATGATGTAGACGTTGTAGAGGGTCTCTCTGCACCGGTGGAGGTCATACCTATGGATGATGTAGACGTTGTAGAGGGTCTCTCTGCACCGGTGGAGGTCATACCTATGGATGATGTAGACGTTGTAGAGGGTCTCTGCACCGGTGGAGGTCATACCTATGGATGATGTAGACGTTGTAGAGGGTCTCTCTGCACCGGTGGAGGTCATACCTATGGATGATGTAGACGTTGTAGAGGGTCTCTGCACCGGTGGAGGTCATACCTATGGATGATGTAGACGTTGTAGAGGGTCTCTGCACCGGTGGAGGTCATACCTATGGATGATGTAGACGTTGTAGAGGGTCTCTCTGCACCGGTGGAGGTCATACCTATGGATGATGTAGACGTTGTAGAGGGTCTCTCTGCACCGGTGGAGGTCATACCTATGGATGATGTAGACGTTGTAGAGGGTCTCTCTGCACCGGTGGAGGTCATACCTATGGATGATGTAGACGTTGTAGAGGGTCTCTCTGCACCGGTGGAGGTCATACCTATGGATGATGTTGTAGAGGGTCTCTGCACCGGTGGAGGTCATACCTATGGATGATGTAGACGTTGTAGAGGGTCTCTCTGCACCGGTGGAGGTCATACCTATGGATGATGTAGACGTTGTAGAGGGTCTCTCTGCACCGGTGGAGGTCATACCTATGGATGATGTAGACGTTGTAGAGGGTCTCTGCACCGGTGGAGGTCATACCTATGGATGATGTAGACGTTGTAGAGGGTCTCTCTGCACCGGTGGAGGTCATACCTATGGATGATGTAGACGTTGTAGAGGGTCTCTCTGCACCGGTGGAGGTCATACCTATGGATGATGTAGACGTTGTAGAGGGTCTCTCTGCACCGGTGGAGGTCATACCTATGGATGATGTAGACGTTGTAGAGGGTCTCTGCACCGGTGGAGGTCATACCTATGGATGATGTAGACGTTGTAGAGGGTCTCTCTGCACCGGTGGAGGTCATACCTATGGATGATGTGTAGACGTTGTAGAGGGTCTCTGCACCGGTGGAGGTCATACCTATGGATGATGTAGACGTTGTAGAGGGTCTCTCTGCACCGGTGGAGGTCATACCTATGGATGGATGATGTTGTAGAGGGTCTCTCTGCACCGGTGGAGGTCATACCTATGGATGATGTAGACGTTGTAGAGGGTCTCTGCACCGGTGGAGGTCATACCTATGTATGATGTTGTAGAGGGTCTCTGCACCGGTGGAGGTCATACCTATGGATGATGTTGTAGAGGGTCTCTGCACCGGTGGAGGTCATACCTATGGATGATGTAGACGTTGTAGAGGGTCTCTGCACCGGTGGAGGTCATACCTATGGATGATGTAGACGTTGTAGAGGGTCTCTCTGCACCGGTGGAGGTCATACCTATGGATGATGTTGTAGAGGGTCTCACTGCACCGGGGGAGGTCATACCTATGGATGATGTAGACGTTGTAGAGGGTCTCTCTGCACCGGTGGAGGTCATACCTATGGATGACGTAGACGTTGTAGAGGGTCTCTGCACCGGTGGAGGTCATACCTATGGATGATGTAGACGTTGTAGAGGGTCTCTCTGCACCGGTGGAGGTCATACCTATGGATGATGTAGACGTTGTAGAGGGTCTCTGCACCGGTGGAGGTCATACCTATGGATGATGTAGACGTTGTAGAGGGTCTCTCTGCACCGGTGGAGGTCATACCTATGGATGATGTTGTAGAGGGTCTCTGCACCGGTGGAGGTCATACCTATGGATGATGTAGACGTTGTAGAGGGTCTCTGCACCGGTGGAGGTCATACCTATGGATGATGTAGAGGGTCTCTCTGCACCGGTGGAGGTCATACCTATGGATGATGTTGTAGAGGTCTCTGCACCGGTGGAGGTCATACCTATGGATGATGTAGACGTTGTAGAGGGTCTCTCTGCACCGGTGGAGGTCATACCTATGGATGATGTAGACGTTGTAGAGGGTCTCTCTGCACCGGTGGAGGTCATACCTATGGATGATGTAGACGTTGTAGAGGGTCTCTCTGCACCGGTGGAGGTCATACCTATGGATGATGTAGACGTTGTAGAGGGTCTCTCTGCACCGGTGGAGGTCATACCTATGGATGATGTAGACGTTGTAGAGGGTCTCTCTGCACCGGTGGAGGTCATACCTATGGATGATGTAGACGTTGTAGAGGGTCTCTCTGCACCGGTGGAGGTCATACCTATGGATGATGTAGACGTTGTAGAGGGTCTCTCTGCACCGTGGAGGTCATACCTATGGATGATGTAGACGTTGTAGAGGGTCTCTCTGCACCGGTGGAGGTCATACCTATGGATGATGTTGTAGAGGGTCTCTGCACCGGTGGAGGTCATACCTATGGATGATGTAGACGTTGTAGAGGGTCTCTGCACCGGTGGAGGTCATACCTATGGATGATGTAGACGTTGTAGAGGGTCTCTCTGCACCGGTGGAGGTCATACCTATGGATGATGTTGTTGTAGAGGGTCTCACTGCACCGGGGGAGGTCATACCTATGGATGATGTAGACGTTGTAGAGGGTCTCTCTGCACCGGTGGAGGTCATACCTATGGATGATGTAGACGTTGTAGAGGGTCTCTCTGCACCGGTGGAGGTCATACCTATGGATGATGTAGACGTTGTAGAGGGTCTCTGCACCGGTGGAGGTCATACCTATGGATGATGTAGACGTTGTAGAGGGTCTCTCTGCACCGGTGGAGGTCATACCTATGGATGATGTAGACGTTGTAGAGGGTCTCTCTGCACCGGTGGAGGTCATACCTATGGATGATGTAGACGTTGAGAGGGTCTCTCTGCACCGGTGGAGGTCATACCTATGGATGATGTCTTGTAGAGGTCTCTGCACCGGTGGAGGTCATACCTATGGATGATGTAGACGTTGTAGAGGGTCTCTCTGCACCGGTGGAGGTCATACCTATGGATGATGTAGACGTTGTAGAGGGTCTCTGCACCGGTGGAGGTCATACCTATGGATGATGTAGACGTTGTAGAGGGTCTCTGCACCGGTGGAGGTCATACCTATGGATGATGTAGACGTTGTAGAGGGTCTCTCTGCACCGGTGGAGGTCATACCTATGGATGATGTAGACGTTGTAGAGGGTCTCTGCACCGGTGGAGGTCATACCTATGGATGATGTTGTAGAGGTCTCACTGCACCGGGGAGGTCATACCTATGGATGATGTAGACGTTGTAGAGGTCTCTCTGCACCGGTGGAGGTCATACCTATGGATGATGTAGACGTTGTAGAGGGTCTCTGCACCGGTGGAGGTCATACCTATGGATGATGTAGACGTTGTAGAGGGTCTCTGCACCGGTGGAGGTCATACCTATGGATGATGTTGTAGAGGGTCTCTCTGCACCGGTGGAGGTCATACCTATGGATGATGTAGACGTTGTAGAGGGTCTCTCTGCACCGGTGGAGGTCATACCTATGGATGATGAGAGTCATACATACCTATGGATGATGTAGACGTTGTAGAGGGTCTCTCTGCACCGGTGGAGGTCATACCTATGGATGATGTAGACGTTGTAGAGGTCTCTCTGCACCGGTGGAGGTCATACCTATGGATGATGTAGACGTTGTAGAGGGTCTCTGCACCGGTGGAGGTCATACCTATGGATGATGTAGACGTTGTAGAGGGTCTCTCTGCACCGGTGGAGGTCATACCTATGGATGATGTAGACGTTGTAGAGGGTCTCTCTGCACCGGTGGAGGTCATACCTGGATGGATGATGTAGACGTTGTAGAGGGTCTCTCTGCACCGGTGGAGGTCATACCTATGGATGATGTAGATGTTGTAGAGGGTCTCTCTGCACCGGTGGAGGTCATACCTATGGATGATGTAGACGTTGTAGAGGGTCTCTCTGCACCGGTGGAGGTCATACCTATGGATGATGTAGACGTTGTAGAGGGTCTCTCTGCACCGGTGGAGGTCATACCTATGGATGATGTAGACGTTGTAGAGGGTCTCTCTGCACCGGTGGAGGTCATACCTATGGATGATGTAGACGTTGTAGAGGGTCTCTGCACCGGTGGAGGTCATACCTATGGATGATGTAGACGTTGTAGAGGGAGGTCTCTGCACCGGTGGAGGTCATACCTATGGATGATGTTGTTGTAGAGGGTCTCTGCACCGGTGGAGGTCATACCTATGGATGATGTAGACGTTGTAGAGGGTCTCTGCACCGGTGGAGGTCATACCTATGGATGATGTAGACGTTGTAGAGGGTCTCTCTGCACCGGTGGAGGTCATACCTATGGATGATGTTGTAGAGGGTCTCACTGCACCGGGGGAGGTCATACCTATGGATGATGTAGATGTTGTAGAGGGTCTCTCTGCACCGGTGGAGGTCATACCTATGGATGATGTAGACGTTGTAGAGGGTCTCTCTGCACCGGTGGAGGTCATACCTATGGATGATGTAGACGTTGTAGAGGGTCTCTCTGCACCGGTGGAGGTCATACCTATGGATGATGTAGACGTTGTAGAGGGTCTCTCTGCACCGGTGGAGGTCATACCTATGGATGATGTAGACGTTGTAGAGGGTCTCTCTGCACCGGTGGAGGTCATACCTATGGATGATGTAGACGTTGTAGAGGGTCTCTCTGCACCGGTGGAGGTCATACCTATGGATGATGTAGACGTTGTAGAGGGTCTCTCTGCACCGGTGGAGGTCATACCTATGGATGATGTAGACGTTGTAGAGGGTCTCTCTGCACCGGTGGAGGTCATACCTATGGATGATGTTGTAGAGGGTCTGGAGGTCATACCTATGGATGATGTAGACGTTGTAGAGGGTCTCTGCACCGGTGGAGGTCATACCTATGGATGATGTAGACGTTGTAGAGGGTCTCTCTGCACCGGTGGAGGTCATACCTATGGATGATGTGTTGTAGAGGGTCTCACTGCACCGGTGGAGGTCATACCTATGGATGATGTAGACGTTGTAGAGGGTCTCTCTGCACCGGTGGAGGTCATACCTATGGATGATGTAGACGTTGTAGAGGGTCTCTCTGCACCGGTGGAGGTCATACCTATGGATGATGTAGACGTTGTAGAGGGTCTCTCTGCACCGGTGGAGGTCATACCTATGGATGATGTAGACGTTGTAGAGGGTCTCTCTGCACCGGTGGAGGTCATACCTATGGATGATGTAGACGTTGTAGAGGGTCTCTCTGCACCGGTGGAGGTCATACCTATGGATGATGTAGACGTTGTAGAGGGTCTCTCTGCACCGGTGGAGGTCATACCTATGGATGATGTTGTAGAGGGTCTCTGATGGTCATACCTATGGATGATGAGACGTTGTAGAGGGTCTCTGCACCGGTGGAGGTCATACCTATGGATGATGTAGACGTTGTAGAGGGTCTCTCTGCACCGGTGGAGGTCATACCTATGGATGATGTGACGTTGTAGAGGGTCTCTCTGCACCGGTGGAGGTCATACCTATGGATGATGTAGACGTTGTAGAGGGTCTCTCTGCACCGGTGGAGGTCATACCTATGGATGATGTAGACGTTGTAGAGGGTCTCTCTGCACCGGTGGAGGTCATACCTATGGATGATGTAGACGTTGTAGAGGGTCTCTCTGCACCGGTGGAGGTCATACCTATGGATGATGTAGACGTTGTAGAGGGTCTCTCTGCACCGGTGGAGGTCATACCTATGGATGATGTAGACGTTGTAGAGGGTCTCTCTGCACCGGTGGAGGTCATACCTATGGATGATGTTGTAGAGGTCTCTACCGGTGGAGGTCATACCTATGGATGATGTAGACGTTGTAGAGGGTCTCTGCACCGGTGGAGGTCATACCTATGGATGATGTAGACGTTGTAGAGGGTCTCTCTGCACCGGTGGAGGTCATACCTATGGATGATGTTGTAGAGGGTCTCTCTGCACCGGTGGAGGTCATACCTATGGATGATGTAGACGTTGTAGAGGGTCTCTGCACCGGTGGAGGTCATACCTATGGATGATGTAGACGTTGTAGAGGGTCTCTCTGCACCGGTGGAGGTCATACCTATGGATGATGTAGACGTTGTAGAGGGTCTCACTGCACCGGTGGAGGTCATACCTATGGATGATGTAGACGTTGTAGAGGGTCTCTCTGCACCGGTGGAGGTCATACCTATGGATGATGTAGACGTTGTAGAGGGTCTCTCTGCACCGGTGGAGGTCATACCTATGGATGATGTAGACGTTGTAGAGGGTCTCTCTGCACCGGTGGAGGTCATACCTATGGATGATGTTGTAGAGGGTCTCTCTGCACCGGTGGAGGTCATACCTATGGATGATGTAGACGTTGTAGAGGGTCTCTCTGCACCGGTGGAGGTCATACCTATGGATGATGTAGACGTTGTAGAGGGTCTCTCTGCACCGGTGGAGGTCATACCTATGGATGATGTAGACGTTGTAGAGGGTCTCTGCACCGGTGGAGGTCATACCTATGGATGATGTAGACGTTGTAGAGGGTCTCTCTGCACCGGTGGAGGTCATACCTATGGATGATGTAGACGTTGTAGAGGGTCTCTCTGCACCGGTGGAGGTCATACCTATGGATGATGTAGACGTTGTAGAGGGTCTCTCTGCACCGGTGGAGGTCATACCTATGGATGATGTAGACGTTGTAGAGGGTCTCTCTGCACCGGTGGAGGTCATACCTATGGATGATGTAGACGTTGTAGAGGGTCTCTCTGCACCGGTGGAGGTCATACCTATGGATGATGTAGACGTTGTAGAGGGTCTCTCTGCACCGGTGGAGGTCATACCTATGGATGATGTAGACGTTGTAGAGGGTCTCTCTGCACCGGTGGAGGTCATACCTATGGATGATGTAGACGTTGTAGAGGGTCTCTCTGCACCGGTGGAGGTCATACCTATGGATGATGTAGACGTTGTAGAGGGTCTCTGCACCGGTGGAGGTCATACCTATGGATGATGTAGACGTTGTAGAGGGTCTCTGCACCGGTGGAGGTCATACCTATGGATGATGTAGACGTTGTAGAGGGTCTCTCTGCACCGGTGGAGGTCATACCTATGGATGATGTAGACGTTGTAGAGGGTCTCTCTGCACCGGTGGAGGTCATACCTATGGATGATGTAGACGTTGTAGAGGGTCTCTCTGCACCGGTGGAGGTCATACCTATGGATGATGTAGACGTTGTAGAGGGTCTCTCTGCACCGGTGGAGGTCATACCTATGGATGATGTTGTAGAGGGTCTCTGCACCGGTGGAGGTCATACCTATGGATGATGTAGACGTTGTAGAGGGTCTCTGCACCGGTGGAGGTCATACCTATGGATGATGTAGACGTTGTAGAGGGTCTCTCTGCACCGGTGGAGGTCATACCTATGGATGATGATGTTGTAGAGGGTCTCTGCACCGGTGGAGGTCATACCTATGGATGACGTAGACGTTGTAGAGGGTCTCTCTGCACCGGTGGAGGTCATACCTATGGATGATGTAGACGTTGTAGAGGGTCTCTGCACCGGTGGAGGTCATACCTATGGATGATGTAGACGTTGTAGAGGGTCTCTCTGCACCGGTGGAGGTCATACCTATGGATGATGTAGACGTTGTAGAGGGTCTCTCTGCACCGGTGGAGGTCATACCTATGGATGATGTAGACGTTGTAGAGGGTCTCTCTGCACCGGTGGAGGTCATACCTATGGATGATGTAGACGTTGTAGAGGGTCTCTCTGCACCGGTGGAGGTCATACCTATGGATGATGTAGACGTTGTAGAGGGTCTCTCTGCACCGGTGGAGGTCATACCTATGGATGATGTAGACGTTGTAGAGGGTCTCTCTGCACCGGTGGAGGTCATACCTATGGATGATGTAGACGTTGTAGAGGGTCTCTGCTGCACCGGTGGAGGTCATACCTATGGATGATGTAGACGTTGTAGAGGGTCTCTCTGCACCGGTGGAGGTCATACCTATGGATGATGTAGACGTTGTAGAGGGTCTCTCTGCACCGGTGGAGGTCATACCTATGGATGACGTAGACGTTGTAGAGGGTCTCTCTGCACCGGTGGAGGTCATACCTATGGATGATGTTGTAGAGGGTCTCTGCACCGGTGGAGGTCATACCTATGGATGATGTAGACGTTGTAGAGGGTCTCTGCACCGGTGGAGGTCATACCTATGGATGATGTAGACGTTGTAGAGGGTCTCTCTGCACCGGTGGAGGTCATACCTATGGATGATGTTGTAGAGGGTCTCACTGCACCGGGGGAGGTCATACCTATGGATGATGTAGATGTTGTAGAGGGTCTCTCTGCACCGGTGGAGGTCATACCTATGGATGATGTAGACGTTGTAGAGGGTCTCTCTGCACCGGTGGAGGTCATACCTATGGATGATGTAGACGTTGTAGAGGGTCTCTCTGCACCGGTGGAGGTCATACCTATGGATGATGTAGGTGCACCGGTGGAGGTCATACCTATGGATGATGTAGACGTTGTAGAGGGTCTCTGCACCGGTGGAGGTCATACCTATGGATGATGTAGACGTTGTAGAGGGTCTCTCTGCACCGGTGGAGGTCATACCTATGGATGATGTAGACGTTGTAGAGGGTCTCTCTGCACCGGTGGAGGTCATACCTATGGATGATGTAGACGTTGTAGAGGGTCTCTCTGCACCGGTGGAGGTCATACCTATGGATGATGTTGTGAGGGTCTCTGCACCGGTGGAGGTCATACCTATGGATGATGTAGACGTTGTAGAGGGTCTCTGCACCGGTGGAGGTCATACCTATGGATGATGTAGACGTTGTAGAGGGTCTCTCTGCACCGGTGGAGGTCATACCTATGGATGATGTTGTAGAGGGTCTCACTGCACCGGGGGAGGTCATACCTATGGATGATGTAGACGTTGTAGAGGGTCTCTCTGCACCGGTGGAGGTCATACCTATGGATGATGTAGACGTTGTAGAGGGTCTCTCTGCACGGTGGAGGTCATACCTATGGATGATGTAGACGTTGTAGAGGGTCTCTCTGCACCGGTGGAGGTCATACCTATGGATGATGTAGACGTTGTAGAGGGTCTCTCTGCACCGGTGGAGGTCATACCTATGGATGATGTAGACGTTGTAGAGGGTCTCTCTGCACCGGTGGAGGTCATACCTATGGATGATGTAGACGTTGTAGAGGGTCTCTCTGCACCGGTGGAGGTCATACCTATGGATGATGTAGACGTTGTAGAGGGTCTCTCTGCACCGGTGGAGGTCATACCTATGGATGATGTAGACGTTGTAGAGGGTCTCTCTGCACCGGTGGAGGTCAGGATGGGTCTCTCTGCACCGGTGGAGGTCATACCTATGGATGATGTAGACGTTGTAGAGGGTCTCTCTGCACCGGTGGAGGTCATACCTATGGATGATGTAGACGTTGTAGAGGGTCTCTCTGCACCGGTGGAGGTCATACCTATGGATGATGTAGACGTTGTAGAGGGTCTCTCTGCACCGGTGGAGGTCATACCTATGGATGATGTAGACGTTGTAGAGGGTCTCTCTGCACCGGTGGAGGTCATACCTATGGATGATGTAGACGTTGTAGAGGGTCTCTGCACCGGTGGAGGTCATACCTATGGATGATGTTGTAGAGGGTCTCTCTGCACCGGTGGAGGTCATACCTATGGATGATGTAGACGTTGTAGAGGGTCTCTCTGCACCGGTGGAGGTCATACCTATGGATGATGTTGTAGAGGGTCTCTCTGCACCGGTGGAGTCATACCTATGGATGATGTAGACGTTGTAGAGGTCTCTCTGCACCGGTGGAGGTCATACCTATGGATGATGTAGACGTTGTAGAGGGTCTCTCTGCACCGGTGGAGGTCATACCTATGGATGATGATGTTGTAGAGGGTCTCACTGCACCGGTGGAGGTCATACCTATGGATGATGTAGACGTTGTAGAGGGTCTCTCTGCACCGGTGGAGGTCATACCTATGGATGATGTAGACGTTGTAGAGGGTCTCTCTGCACCGGTGGAGGTCATACCTATGGATGATGTAGACGTTGTAGAGGGTCTCTGCACCGGTGGAGGTCATACCTATGGATGATGTAGACGTTGTAGAGGGTCTCTCTGCACCGGTGGAGGTCATACCTATGGATGATGTTTGTAGAGGGTCTCTCTGCACCGGTGGAGGTCATACCTATGGATGATGTAGACGTTGTAGAGGGTCTCTCTGCACCGGTGGAGGTCATACCTATGGATGATGTAGACGTTGTAGAGGGTCTCTGCACCGGTGGAGGTCATACCTATGGATGATGTAGACGTTGTAGAGGGTCTCTCTGCACCGGTGGAGGTCATACCTATGGATGATGTAGACGTTGTAGAGGGTCTCTCTGCACCGGTGGAGGTCATACCTATGGATGATGTAGACGTTGTAGAGGGTCTCTCTGCACCGGTGGAGGTCATACCTATGGATGATGTTGTAGAGGGTCGTGGAGGTCATACCTATGGATGATGAGGTAGAGGGTCTCTCTGCACCGGTGGAGGTCATACCTATGGATGATGTTGTAGAGGGTCTCACTGCACCGGGGGAGGTCATACCTATGGATGATGTAGACGTTGTAGAGGGTCTCTCTGCACCGGTGGAGGTCATACCTATGGATGATGTAGACGTTGTAGAGGGTCTCTCTGCACCGGTGGAGGTCATACCTATGGATGATGTAGACGTTGTAGAGGGTCTCTCTGCACCGGTGGAGGTCATACCTATGGATGATGTTGTAGAGGGTCTCTCTGCACCGGTGGAGGTCATACCTATGGATGATGTAGACGTTGTAGAGGGTCTCTCTGCACCGGTGGTGGTCATACCTATGGATGATGTTGTAGAGAGTCTCTCTGCATGGACATACCTATGGATGATGTAGACGTTGTAGAGGGTCTCTGCACCGGTGGAGGTCATACCTATGGATGATGTAGACGTTGTAGAGGGTCTCTCTGCACCGGTGGAGGTCATACCTATGGATGATGTAGACGTTGTAGAGGGTCTCTCTGCACCGGTGGAGGTCATACCTATGGATGATGTAGACGTTGTAGAGGGTCTCTCTGCACCGGTGGAGGTCATACCTATGGATGATGTAGACGTTGTAGAGGGTCTCTCTGCACCGGTGGAGGTCATACCTATGGATGATGTAGACGTTGTAGAGGGTCTCTGCACCGGTGGAGGTCATACCTATGGATGATGTAGACGTTGTAGAGGGTCTCTCTGCACCGGTGGAGGTCATACCTATGGATGATGTAGACGTTGTAGAGGGTCTCTCTGCACCGGTGGAGGTCATACCTATGGATGATGTAGACGTTGTAGAGGGTCTCTCTGCACCGGATGATGTGGAGGTCATACCTATGGATGATGTAGACGTTGTAGAGGGTCTCTGCACCGGTGGAGGTCATACCTATGGATGATGTGACGTTGTAGAGGGTCTCACTGCACCGGTGGAGGTCATACCTATGGATGATGTAGACGTTGTAGAGGGTCTCTCTGCACCGGTGGAGGTCATACCTATGGATGATGTAGACGTTGTAGAGGGTCTCTCTGCACCGGTGGAGGTCATACCTATGGATGATGTAGACGTTGTAGAGGGTCTCTCTGCACCGGTGGAGGTCATACCTATGGATGATGTAGACGTTGTAGAGGGTCTCTCTGCACCGGTGGAGGTCATACCTATGGATGATGTAGACGTTGTAGAGGGTCTCTCTGCACCGGTGGTGGTCATACCTATTGATGATGTTGTAGAGGGTCTCTCTGCACCGGTGGAGGTCATACCTATGGATGATGTAGACGTTGTAGAGGGTCTCTGCACCGGTGGAGGTCATACCTATGGATGATGTAGACGTTGTAGAGGGTCTCTGCACCGCATACCTATGGATGATGTAGACGTTGTAGAGGGTCTCTCTGCACCGGTGGAGGTCATACCTATGGATGATGTAGACGTTGTAGAGGGTCTCTCTGCACCGGTGGAGGTCATACCTATGGATGATGTAGACGTTGTAGAGGGTCTCTCTGCACCGGTGGAGGTCATACCTATGGATGATGTAGACGTTGTAGAGGGTCTCTCTGCACCGGTGGAGGTCATACCTATGGATGATGTAGACGTTGTAGAGGGTCTCTCTGCACCGGTGGAGGTCATACCTATGGATGATGTAGACGTTGTAGAGGGTCTCTCTGCACCGGTGGAGGTCATACCTATGGATGATGTAGACGTTGTAGAGGGTCTCTGCACCGGTGGAGGTCATACCTATGGATGATGTAGACGTTGTAGAGGGTCTCTCTGCACCGGTGGAGGTCATACCTATGGATGATGTAGACGTTGTAGAGGGTCTCTCTGCACCGGTGGAGGTCATACCTATGGATGATGTAGACGTTGTAGAGGGTCTCTCTGCACCGGTGGAGGTCATACCTATGGATGATGTAGACGTTGTAGAGGGTCTCTGCACCGGTGGAGGTCATACCTATGGATGATGTAGACGTTGTAGAGGGTCTCTCTGCACCGGTGGAGGTCATACCTATGGATGATGTAGACGTTGTAGAGGGTCTCTCTGCACCGGTGGAGGTCATACCTATGGATGATGTAGACGTTGTAGAGGGTCTCTCTGCACCGGTGGAGGTCATACCTATGGATGATGTAGACGTTGTAGAGGGTCTCTCTGCACCGGTGGAGGTCATACCTATGGATGACGTAGACGTTGTAGAGGGTCTCTCTGCACCGGTGGAGGTCATACCTATGGATGATGTTGTAGAGGGTCTCTGCACCGGTGGAGGTCATACCTATGGATGATGTAGACGTTGTAGAGGGTCTCTGCACCGGTGGAGGTCATACCTATGGATGATGTTGTAGAGGGTCTCTGCACCGGTGGAGGTCATACCTATGGATGATGTAGACGTTGTAGAGGGTCTCTCTGCACCGGTGGAGGTCATACCTATGGATGATGTAGACGTTGTAGAGGGTCTCTCTGCACCGGTGGAGGTCATACCTATGGATGATGTAGACGTTGTAGAGGGTCTCTCTGCACCGGTGGAGGTCATACCTATGGATGATGTTGTAGAGGGTCTCTCTGCACCGGTGGAGGTCATACCTATGGATGATGTAGACGTTGTAGAGGGTCTCTCTGCACCGGTGGAGGTCATACCTATTGATGATGAGATGTTGTAGAGGGTCTCTCTGCACCGGTGGAGGTCATACCTATGGATGATGTAGACGTTGTAGAGGGTCTCTGCACCGGTGGAGGTCATACCTATGGATGATGTAGACGTTGTAGAGGGTCTCTCTGCACCGTGGAGGTCATACCTATGGATGATGTAGACGTTGTAGAGGGTCTCTCTGCACCGGTGGAGGTCATACCTATGGATGATGTAGACGTTGTAGAGGGTCTCTCTGCACCGGTGGAGGTCATACCTATGGATGATGTAGACGTTGTAGAGGGTCTCTCTGCACCGGTGGAGGTCATACCTATGGATGATGTAGACGTTGTAGAGGGTCTCTGCACCGGTGGAGGTCATACCTATGGATGATGTAGACGTTGTAGAGGGTCTCTCTGCACCGGTGGAGGTCATACCTATGGATGATGTAGACGTTGTAGAGGGTCTCTCTGCACCGGTGGAGGTCATACCTATGGATGATGTAGACGTTGTAGAGGGTCTCTGCACCGGTGGAGGTCATACCTATGGATGATGTAGACGTTGTAGAGGGTCTCTCTGCACCGGTGGAGGTCATACCTATGGATGATGTAGACGTTGTAGAGGGTCTCTCTGCACCGGTGGAGGTCATACCTATGGATGATGTTGTAGAGGGTCTCTGCACCGGTGGAGGTCATACCTATGGATGATGTAGACATCTCTGCACCTATGGATGATACCTATGGATGATGTTGTAGAGGGTCTCTCTGCACCGGTGGAGGTCATACCTATGGATGATGTAGACGTTGTAGAGGGTCTCTCTGCACCGGTGGAGGTCATACCTATGGATGATGTAGACGTTGTAGAGGGTCTCTCTGCACCGGTGGAGGTCATACCTATGGATGATGTAGACGTTGTAGAGGGTCTCTCTGCACCGGTGGAGGTCATACCTATGGATGATGTAGACGTTGTAGAGGGTCTCTCTGCACCGGTGGAGGTCATACCTATGGATGATGTAGACGTTGTAGAGGGTCTCTCTGCACCGGTGGAGGTCATACCTATGGATGATGTAGACGTTGTAGAGGGTCTCTCTGCACCGGTGGAGGTCATACCTATGGATGATGTAGACGTTGTAGAGGGTCTCTCTGCACCGGTGGAGGTCATACCTATGGATGATGTAGACGTTGTAGAGGGTCTCTCTGCACCGGTGGAGGTCATACCTATGGATGATGTAGACGTTGTAGAGGGTCTCTGCACCGGTGGAGGTCATACCTATGGATGATGTTGTAGAGGGTCTCACTGCACCGGGGGAGGTCATACCTATGGATGATGTAGACGTTGTAGAGGGTCTCTCTGCACCGGTGGAGGTCATACCTATGGATGATGTAGACGTTGTAGAGGGTCTCTCTGCACCGGTGGAGGTCATACCTATGGATGATGTAGACGTTGTAGAGGGTCTCTCTGCACCGGTGGAGGTCATACCTATGGATGATGTTGTAGAGGGTCTCTCTGCACCGGTGGAGGTCATACCTATGGATGATGTAGACGTTGTAGAGGGTCTCTCTGCACCGGTGGTGGTCATACCTATTGATGATGTTGTAGAGGGTCTCTCTGCACCGGTGGAGGTCATACCTATGGATGATGTAGACGTTGTAGAGGGTCTCTGCACCGGTGGAGGTCATACCTATGGATGATGTAGACGTTGTAGAGGGTCTCTCTGCACCGGTGGAGGTCATACCTATGGATGATGTAGACGTTGTAGAGGGTCTCTCTGCACCGGTGGAGGTCATACCTATGGATGATGTAGACGTTGTAGAGGGTCTCTGCACCGGTGGAGGTCATACCTATGGATGATGTAGACGTTGTAGAGGGTCTCTCTGCACCGGTGGAGGTCATACCTATGGATGATGTAGACGTTGTAGAGGGTCTCTCTGCACCGGTGGAGGTCATACCTATGGATGATGTAGACGTTGTAGAGGGTCTCTCTGCACCGGTGGAGGTCATACCTATGGATGATGTAGACGTTGTAGAGGGTCTCTCTGCACCGGTGGAGGTCATACCTATGGATGATGTAGACGTTGTAGAGGGTCTCTCTGCACCGGTGGAGGTCATACCTATGGATGATGTTTGTAGAGGGTCTCTGCACCGGTGGAGGTCATACCTATGGATGATGTAGACGTTGTAGAGGGTCTCTGCACCGGTGGAGGTCATACCTATGGATGATGTTGTGGGGTCTCATACCTGGAGGTGGATGATGTAGACGTTGTAGAGGGTCTCTCTGCACCGGTGGAGGTCATACCTATGGATGATGTAGACGTTGTAGAGGGTCTCTCTGCACCGGTGGAGGTCATACCTATGGATGATGTAGACGTTGTAGAGGGTCTCTCTGCACCGGTGGAGGTCATACCTATGGATGATGTTGTAGAGGGTCTCTCTGCACCGGTGGAGGTCATACCTATGGATGATGTAGACGTTGTAGAGGGTCTCTGCACCGGTGGAGGTCATACCTATGGATGATGTTGTAGAGGGTCTCTCTGCACCGGTGGAGGTCATACCTATGGATGATGTAGACGTTGTAGAGGGTCTCTCTGCACCGGTGGAGGTCATACCTATGGATGATGTAGACGTTGTAGAGGGTCTCTCTGCACCGGTGGAGGTCATACCTATGGATGATGTAGACGTTGTAGAGGGTCTCTCTGCACCGGTGGAGGTCATACCTATGGATGATGTAGACGTTGTAGAGGGTCTCTCTGCACCGGTGGAGGTCATACCTATGGATGATGTAGACGTTGTAGAGGGTCTCTCTGCACCGGTGGAGGTCATACCTATGGATGATGTAGACGTTGTAGAGGGTCTCTCTGCACCGGTGGAGGTCATACCTATGGATGATGTAGACGTTGTAGAGGGTCTCTCTGCACCGGTGGAGGTCATACCTATGGATGATGTAGACGTTGTAGAGGGTCTCTCTGCACCGGTGGAGGTCATACCTATGGATGATGTAGATGTTGTAGAGGGTCTCTCTGCACCGGTGGAGGTCATACCTATGGATGATGTAGACGTTGTAGAGGGTCTCTCTGCACCGGTGGAGGTCATACCTATGGATGATGTAGACGTTGTAGAGGGTCTCTCTGCACCGGTGGAGGTCATACCTATGGATGATGTAGACGTTGTAGAGGGTCTCTCTGCACCGGTGGAGGTCATACCTATGGATGATGTAGACGTTGTAGAGGGTCTCTGCACCGGTGGAGGTCATACCTATGGATGATGTAGACGTTGTAGAGGGTCTCTCTGCACCGGTGGAGGTCATACCTATGGATGATGTAGACGTTGTAGAGGGTCTCTCTGCACCGGTGGAGGTCATACCTATGGATGATGTAGACGTTGTAGAGGGTCTCTCTGCACCGGTGGAGGTCATACCTATGGATGATGTAGACGTTGTAGAGGGTCTCTCTGCACCGGTGGAGGTCATACCTATGGATGATGTAGACGTTGTAGAGGGTCTCTCTGCACCGGTGGAGGTCATACCTATGGATGATGTTGTGAGGGTCTCTGCACCGGTGGAGGTCATACCTATGGATGATGTGACGTTGGAGGGTCTCTCTGCACCGGTGGAGGTCATACCTATGGATGATGTTGTAGAGGGTCTCACTGCACCGGGGGAGGTCATACCTATGGATGATGTAGACGTTGTAGAGGGTCTCTCTGCACCGGTGGAGGTCATACCTATGGATGATGTAGACGTTGTAGAGGGTCTCTCTGCACCGGTGGAGGTCATACCTATGGATGATGTAGACGTTGTAGAGGGTCTCTCTGCACCGGTGGAGGTCATACCTATGGATGATGTTGTAGAGGGTCTCTCTGCACCGGTGGAGGTCATACCTATGGATGATGTAGACGTTGTAGAGGGTCTCTCTGCACCGGTGGAGGTCATACCTATGGATGATGTTGTAGAGGGTCTCTGCATGGAGGTCATACCTATGGATGATGTAGACGTTGTAGAGGGTCTCTGCACCGGTGGAGGTCATACCTATGGATGATGTAGACGTTGTAGAGGGTCTCTGCACCGGTGGAGGTCATACCTATGGATGATGTAGACGTTGTAGAGGGTCTCTCTGCACCGGTGGAGGTCATACCTATGGATGATGTAGACGTTGTAGAGGGTCTCTCTGCACCGGTGGAGGTCATACCTATGGATGATGTAGACGTTGTAGAGGGTCTCTCTGCACCGGTGGAGGTCATACCTATGGATGATGTAGACGTTGTAGAGGGTCTCTGCACCGGTGGAGGTCATACCTATGGATGATGTAGACGTTGTAGAGGGTCTCTCTGCACCGGTGGAGGTCATACCTATGGATGATGTAGACGTTGTAGAGGGTCTCTCTGCACCGGTGGAGGTCATACCTATGGATGATGTAGACGTTGTAGAGGGTCTCTCTGCACCGGTGGAGGTCATACCTATGGATGATGTAGACGTTGTAGAGGGTCTCTCTGCACCGGTGGAGGTCATACCTATGGATGATGTAGACGTTGTAGAGGGTCTCTCTGCACCGGTGGAGGTCATACCTATGGATGATGTAGACGTTGTAGAGGGTCTCTCTGCACCGGTGGAGGTCATACCTATGGATGATGTAGACGTTGTAGAGGGTCTCTGCACCGGTGGAGGTCATACCTATGGATGATGTAGACGTTGTAGAGGGTCTCTCTGCACCGGTGGAGGTCATACCTATGGATGATGTAGACGTTGTAGAGGGTCTCTCTGCACCGGTGGAGGTCATACCTATGGATGATGTAGACGTTGTAGAGGGTCTCTCTGCACCGGTGGAGGTCATACCTATGGATGATGTTGTAGAGGGTCTCTGCACCGGTGGAGGTCATACCTATGGATGATGTAGACGTTGTAGAGGGTCTCTCTGCACCGGTGGAGGTCATACCTATGGATGATGTTGTAGAGGGTCTCATGCACCGGGGAGGTCATACCTATGGATGATGTAGACGTTGTAGAGGGTCTCTCTGCACCGGTGGAGGTCATACCTATGGATGATGTAGACGTTGTAGAGGGTCTCTCTGCACCGGTGGAGGTCATACCTATGGATGATGTAGACGTTGTAGAGGGTCTCTCTGCACCGGTGGAGGTCATACCTATGGATGATGTAGACGTTGTAGAGGGTCTCTCTGCACCGGTGGAGGTCATACCTATGGATGATGTAGACGTTGTAGAGGGTCTCTCTGCACCGGTGGAGGTCATACCTATGGATGATGTAGACGTTGTAGAGGGTCTCTCTGCACCGGTGGAGGTCATACCTATGGATGATGTAGACGTTGTAGAGGGTCTCTCTGCACCGGTGGAGGTCATACCTATGGATGATGTAGACGTTGTAGAGGGTCTCTCTGCACCGGTGGAGGTCATACCTATGGATGATGTAGACGTTGTAGAGGGTCTCTCTGCACCGGTGGAGGTCATACCTATGGATGATGTAGACGTTGTAGAGGGTCTCTCTGCACCGGTGGAGGTCATACCTATGGATGATGTTGTAGAGGTCTCTGCACCGGTGGAGAGGGATCGTTGTAGAGGGTCTGCACCGGTGGAGGTCATACCTATGGATGATGTAGATTGTAGAGGGTCTCTCTGCACCGGTGGAGGTCATACCTATGGATGATGTTTGTAGAGGGTCTCACTGCACCGGTGGAGGTCATACCTATGGATGATGTAGACGTTGTAGAGGGTCTCTCTGCACCGGTGGAGGTCATACCTATGGATGATGTAGACGTTGTAGAGGGTCTCTCTGCACCGGTGGAGGTCATACCTATGGATGATGTAGACGTTGTAGAGGGTCTCTCTGCACCGGTGGAGGTCATACCTATGGATGATGTTGTAGAGGGTCTCTCTGCACCGGTGGAGGTCATACCTATGGATGATGTAGACGTTGTAGAGGGTCTCTGCACCGGTGGAGGTCATACCTATGGATGATGTAGACGTTGTAGAGGGTCTCTCTGCACCGGTGGAGGTCATACCTATGGATGATGTTGTAGAGGGTCTCTCTGCACCGGTGGAGGTCATACCTATGGATGATGTAGACGTTGTAGAGGGTCTCTCTGCACCGGTGGAGGTCATACCTATTGATGTTGTTGTAGAGGGTCTCTCTGCACCGGTGGAGGTCATACCTATGGATGATGTAGACGTTGTAGAGGGTCTCTCTGCACCGGTGGAGGTCATACCTATGGATGATGTAGACGTTGTAGAGGGTCTCTCTGCACCGGTGGAGGTCATACCTATGGATGATGTAGACGTTGTAGAGGGTCTCTCTGCACCGGTGGAGGTCATACCTATGGATGATGACGTTGTAGAGGGTCTCTCTGCACCGGTGGAGGTCATACCTATGGATGATGTAGACGTTGTAGAGGGTCTCTCTGCACCGGTGGAGGTCATACCTATGGATGATGTAGACGTTGTAGAGGGTCTCTCTGCACCGGTGGAGGTCATACCTATGGATGATGTAGACGTTGTAGAGGGTCTCTCTGCACCGGTGGAGGTCATACCTATGGATGATGTAGACGTTGTAGAGGGTCTCTCTGCACCGGTGGAGGTCATACCTATGGATGATGTAGACGTTGTAGAGGGTCTCTCTGCACCGGTGGAGGTCATACCTATGGATGATGTAGACGTTGTAGAGGGTCTCTCTGCACCGGTGGAGGTCATACCTATGGATGATGTAGACGTTGTAGAGGGTCTCTCTGCACCGGTGGAGGTCATACCTATGGATGATGTAGACGTTGTAGAGGGTCTCTCTGCACCGGTGGAGGTCATACCTATGGATGATGTAGACGTTGTAGAGGGTCTCTCTGCACCGGTGGAGGTCATACCTATGGATGATGTAGACGTTGTAGAGGGTCTCTGCACCGGTGGAGGTCATACCTATGGATGATGTAGACGTTGTAGAGGGTCTCTCTGCACCGGTGGAGGTCATACCTATGGATGATGTAGACGTTGTAGAGGGTCTCTGCACCGGTGGAGGTCATACCTATGGATGATGTAGACGTTGTAGAGGGTCTCTCTGCACCGGTGGAGGTCATACCTATGGATGATGTAGACGTTGTAGAGGGTCTCTCTGCACCGGTGGAGGTCATACCTATGGATGATGTAGACGTTGTAGAGGGTCTCTCTGCACCGGTGGAGGTCATACCTATGGATGATGTAGACGTTGTAGAGGGTCTCTCTGCACCGGTGGAGGTCATACCTATGGATGATGTAGACGTTGTAGAGGGTCTCTCTGCACCGGTGGAGGTCATACCTATGGATGATGTAGACGTTGTAGAGGGTCTCTCTGCACCGGTGGAGGTCATACCTATGGATGATGTAGACGTTGTAGAGGGTCTCTCTGCACCGGTGGAGGTCATACCTATGGATGATGTAGACGTTGTAGAGGGTCTCTCTGCACCGGTGGAGGTCATACCTATGGATGATGTAGACGTTGTAGAGGGTCTCTCTGCACCGGTGGAGGTCATACCTATGGATGATGTAGACGTTGTAGAGGGTCTCTCTGCACCGGTGGAGGTCATACCTATGGATGATGTAGACGTTGTAGAGGGTCTCTCTGCACCGGTGGAGGTCATACCTATGGATGATGTAGACGTTGTAGAGGGTCTCTCTGCACCGGTGGAGGTCATACCTATGGATGATGTAGACGTTGTAGAGGGTCTCTCTGCACCGGTGGAGGTCATACCTATGGATGATGTAGACGTTGTAGAGGGTCTCTGCACCGGTGGAGGTCATACCTATGGATGATGTAGACGTTGTAGAGGGTCTCTCTGCACCGGTGGAGGTCATACCTATGGATGATGTAGACGTTGTAGAGGGTCTCTCTGCACCGGTGGAGGTCATACCTATGGATGATGTAGACGTTGTAGAGGGTCTCTCTGCACCGGTGGAGGTCATACCTATGGATGATGTAGACGTTGTAGAGGGTCTCTCTGCACCGGTGGAGGTCATACCTATGGATGATGTAGACGTTGTAGAGGGTCTCTCTGCACCGGTGGAGGTCATACCTATGGATGACGTAGACGTTGTAGAGGGTCTCTCTGCACCGGTGAAGGTCATACCTATGGATGATGTTGTAGAGGGTCTCTGCACCGGTGGAGGTCATACCTATGGATGATGTAGACGTTGTAGAGGGTCTCTGCACCGGTGGAGGTCATACCTATGGATGATGTTGTAGAGGGTCTCACTGCACCGGGGGAGGTCATACCTATGGATGATGTAGACGTTGTAGAGGGTCTCTCTGCACCGGTGGAGGTCATACCTATGGATGATGTAGACGTTGTAGAGGGTCTCTCTGCACCGGTGGAGGTCATACCTATGGATGATGTAGACGTTGTAGAGGGTCTCTCTGCACCGGTGGAGGTCATACCTATGGATGATGTTGTAGAGGGTCTCTCTGCACCGGTGGAGGTCATACCTATGGATGATGTAGACGTTGTAGAGGGTCTCTGCACCGGTGGAGGTCATACCTATGGATGATGTTGGAGGTCAGGATGATGGTCTCTCTGCACCGGTGGAGGTCATACCTATGGATGATGTAGACGTTGTAGAGGGTCTCTCTGCACCGGTGGAGGTCATACCTATGGATGATGTAGACGTTGTAGAGGGTCTCTCTGCACCGGTGGAGGTCATACCTATGGATGATGTAGACGTTGTAGAGGGTCTCTCTGCACCGGTGGAGGTCATACCTATGGATGATGTAGACGTTGTAGAGGGTCTCTGCACCGGTGGAGGTCATACCTATGGATGATGTAGACGTTGTAGAGGGTCTCTCTGCACCGGTGGAGGTCATACCTATGGATGATGTAGACGTTGTAGAGGGTCTCTCTGCACCGGTGGAGGTCATACCTATGGATGATGTAGACGTTGTAGAGGGTCTCTCTGCACCGGTGGAGGTCATACCTATGGATGATGTAGACGTTGTAGAGGGTCTCTCTGCACCGGTGGAGGTCATACCTATGGATGATGTAGACGTTGTAGAGGGTCTCTGCACCGGTGGAGGTCATACCTATGGATGATGTAGACGTTGTCTCTGCACCGGTGGAGAGGGTCTCTGCACCGGGGAGGTCATACCTATGGATGATGTAGATGTTGTAGAGGGTCTCTCTGCACCGGTGGAGGTCATACCTATGGATGATGTAGACGTTGTAGAGGGTCTCTCTGCACCGGTGGAGGTCATACCTATGGATGATGTAGACGTTGTAGAGGGTCTCTCTGCACCGGTGGAGGTCATACCTATGGATGATGTAGACGTTGTAGAGGGTCTCTCTGCACCGGTGGAGGTCATACCTATGGATGATGTAGACGTTGTAGAGGGTCTCTCTGCACCGGTGGAGGTCATACCTATGGATGATGTAGACGTTGTAGAGGGTCTCTCTGCACCGGTGGAGGTCATACCTATGGATGATGTAGACGTTGTAGAGGGTCTCTCTGCACCGGTGGAGGTCATACCTATGGATGATGTAGACGTTGTAGAGGGTCTCTCTGCACCGGTGGAGGTCATACCTATGGATGATGTTTGTAGAGGGTCTCTGCACCGGTGGAGGTCATACCTATGGATGATGAGAGTCATCACCTATGGATGATGTAGACGTTGTAGAGGGTCTCTCTGCACCGGTGGAGGTCATACCTATGGATGATGTTGTAGAGGGTCTCACTGCACCGGGGGAGGTCATACCTATGGATGATGTAGACGTTGTAGAGGGTCTCTCTGCACCGGTGGAGGTCATACCTATGGATGATGTAGACGTTGTAGAGGGTCTCTCTGCACCGGTGGAGGTCATACCTATGGATGATGTAGACGTTGTAGAGGGTCTCTCTGCACCGGTGGAGGTCATACCTATGGATGATGTAGACGTTGTAGAGGGTCTCTGCACCGGTGGAGGTCATACCTATGGATGATGTAGACGTTGTAGAGGGTCTCTCTGCACCGGTGGAGGTCATACCTATGGATGATGTAGACGTTGTAGAGGGTCTCTCTGCACCGGTGGAGGTCATACCTATGGATGATGTTGTAGAGGGTCTCTCTGCACCGGTGGAGGTCATACCTATGGATGATGTAGACGTTGTAGAGGGTCTCTCTGCACCGGTGGAGGTCATACCTATGGATGATGTTGTAGAGGGTCTCTCTGCACCGGTGGAGGTCATACCTATGGATGATGTAGACGTTGTAGAGGGTCTCTGCACCGGTGGAGGTCATACCTATGGATGATGTAGACGTTGTAGAGGGTCTCTCTGCACCGGTGGAGGTCATACCTATGGATGATGTAGACGTTGTAGAGGGTCTCTCTGCACCGGTGGAGGTCATACCTATGGATGATGTAGACGTTGTAGAGGGTCTCTCTGCACCGGTGGAGGTCATACCTATGGATGATGTAGACGTTGTAGAGGGTCTCTCTGCACCGGTGGAGGTCATACCTATGGATGATGTAGACGTTGTAGAGGGTCTCTCTGCACCGGTGGAGGTCATACCTATGGATGATGTAGACGTTGTAGAGGGTCTCTCTGCACCGGTGGAGGTCATACCTATGGATGATGTAGACGTTGTAGAGGGTCTCTCTGCACCGGTGGAGGTCATACCTATGGATGATGTAGACGTTGTAGAGGGTCTCTGCACCGGTGGAGGTCATACCTATGGATGATGTTTGTAGAGGGTCTCTGCACCGGTGGAGGTCATACCTATGGATGATGTAGACGTTGTAGAGGGTCTCTCTGCACCGGTGGAGGTCATACCTATGGATGATGTAGACGTTGTAGAGGGTCTCTCTGCACCGGTGGAGGTCATACCTATGGATGATGTAGACGTTGTAGAGGGTCTCTCTGCACCGGTGGAGGTCATACCTATGGATGATGTTTGTAGAGGGTCTCTGCACCGGTGGAGGTCATACCTATGGATGATGTAGACGTTGTAGAGGGTCTCTCTGCACCGGTGGAGGTCATACCTATGGATGATGTAGACTTGCTCTGCACCGGTGGAGGTCATACCTATGGATGATGTAGACGTTGTAGAGGGTCTCTCTGCACCGGTGGAGGTCATACCTATGGATGATGTTGTAGAGGGTCTCTCTGCACCGGTGGAGGTCATACCTATGGATGATGTAGACGTTGTAGAGGGTCTCTGCACCGGTGGAGGTCATACCTATGGATGATGTAGACGTTGTAGAGGGTCTCTCTGCACCGGTGGAGGTCATACCTATGGATGATGACGTTGTAGAGGGTCTCTCTGCACCGGTGGAGGTCATACCTATGGATGATGTAGACGTTGTAGAGGGTCTCTCTGCACCGGTGGAGGTCATACCTATGGATGATGTAGACGTTGTAGAGGGTCTCTCTGCACCGGTGGAGGTCATACCTATGGATGATGTAGACGTTGTAGAGGGTCTCTCTGCACCGGTGGAGGTCATACCTATGGATGATGTAGACGTTGTAGAGGGTCTCTCTGCACCGGTGGAGGTCATACCTATGGATGATGTAGACGCGTTGTAGAGGGTCTCTCTGCACCGGTGGAGGTCATACCTATGGATGATGTAGACGTTGTAGAGGGTCTCTCTGCACCGGTGGAGGTCATACCTATGGATGATGTAGACGTTGTAGAGGGTCTCTCTGCACCGGTGGAGGTCATACCTATGGATGATGTAGACGTTGTAGAGGGTCTCTCTGCACCGGTGGAGGTCATACCTATGGATGATGTAGACGTTGTAGAGGGTCTCTCTGCACCGGTGGAGGTCATACCTATGGATGATGTAGACGTTGTAGAGGGTCTCTCTGCACCGGTGGAGGTCATACCTATGGATGATGTAGACGTTGTAGAGGGTCTCTCTGCACCGGTGGAGGTCATACCTATGGATGATGTAGACGTTGTAGAGGGTCTCTCTGCACCGGTGGAGGTCATACCTATGGATGATGTAGACGTTGTAGAGGGTCTCTCTGCACCGGTGGAGGTCATACCTATGGATGATGTTGTAGAGGGTCTCTGCACCGGTGGAGGTCATACCTATGGATGATGTAGACGTTGTAGAGGGTCTCTGCACCGGTGGAGGTCATACCTATGGATGATGTAGACGTTGTAGAGGGTCTCTCTGCACCGGTGGAGGTCATACCTATGGATGATGTAGACGTTGTAGAGGGTCTCTCTGCACCGGTGGAGGTCATACCTATGGATGATGTAGACGTTGTAGAGGGTCTCTCTGCACCGGTGGAGGTCATACCTATGGATGATGTAGACGTTGTAGAGGGTCTCTGCACCGGTGGAGGTCATACCTATGGATGAGAGGTTGTCTCTCTGCACGGTGGAGGTCATACCTATGGATGATGTAGACGTTGTAGAGGGTCTCTCTGCACCGGTGGAGGTCATACCTATGGATGATGTTGTAGAGGGTCTCTCTGCACCGGTGGAGGTCATACCTATGGATGATGTAGACGTTGTAGAGGGTCTCTCTGCACCGGTGGAGGTCATACCTATGGATGATGTAGACGTTGTAGAGGGTCTCTCTGCACCGGTGGAGGTCATACCTATGGATGAGAGAGGGTCTCTCTGCACCGGTGGAGGTCATACCTATGGATGATGTAGACGTTGTAGAGGGTCTCTCTGCACCGGTGGAGGTCATACCTATGGATGATGTAGACGTTGTAGAGGGTCTCTCTGCACCGGATGATGAGTTGTAGAGGGTCTCTGCACCGGTGGAGGTCATACCTATGGATGATGTAGACGTTGTAGAGGGTCTCTCTGCACCGGTGGAGGTCATACCTATGGATGATGTAGACGTTGTAGAGGGTCTCTCTGCACCGGTGGAGGTCATACCTATGGATGATGTAGACGTTGTAGAGGGTCTCTCTGCACCGGTGGAGGTCATACCTATGGATGATGTAGACGTTGTAGAGGGTCTCTCTGCACCGGTGGAGGTCATACCTATGGATGATGTAGACGTTGTAGAGGGTCTCTCTGCACCGGTGGAGGTCATACCTATGGATGATGTAGACGTTGTAGAGGGTCTCTCTGCACCGGTGGAGGTCATACCTATGGATGATGTTGTAGAGGGTCTCTGCACCGGTGGAGGTCATACCTATGGATGATGTAGACGTTGTAGAGGGTCTCTGCACCGGTGGAGGTCATACCTATGGATGATGTTGTAGAGGGTCTCACTGCACCGGGGGAGGTCATACCTATGGATGATGTAGACGTTGTAGAGGGTCTCTCTGCACCGGTGGAGGTCATACCTATGGATGATGTAGACGTTGTAGAGGGTCTCTCTGCACCGGTGGAGGTCATACCGGATGATGTAGGTCATACCTACCTATGGATGATGTTGTAGAGGGTCTCTCTGCACCGGTGGAGGTCATACCTATGGATGATGTAGACGTTGTAGAGGGTCTCTCTGCACCGGTGGTGGTCATACCTATTGATGATGTTGTAGAGGGTCTCTCTGCACCGGTGGAGGTCATACCTATGGATGATGTAGACGTTGTAGAGGGTCTCTGCACCGGTGGAGGTCATACCTATGGATGATGTAGACGTTGTAGAGGGTCTCTCTGCACCGGTGGAGGTCATACCTATGGATGATGTAGACGTTGTAGAGGGTCTCTGCACCGGTGGAGGTCATACCTATGGATGATGTAGACGTTGTAGAGGGTCTCTCTGCACCGGTGGAGGTCATACCTATGGATGATGTAGACGTTGTAGAGGGTCTCTCTGCACCGGTGGAGGTCATACCTATGGATGATGTAGACGTTGTAGAGGGTCTCTCTGCACCGGTGGAGGTCATACCTATGGATGATGTAGACGTTGTAGAGGGTCTCTCTGCACCGGTGGAGGTCATACCTATGGATGATGTAGACGTTGTAGAGGTGGAGGTCATACCTATGGATGATGTAGACGTTGTAGAGGGTCTCTCTGCACCTGTGGAGGTCATACCTATGGATGACGTAGACGTTGTAGAGGGTCTCTCTGCACCGGTGGAGGTCATACCTATGGATGATGTTGTAGAGGGTCTCTGCACCGGTGGAGGTCATACCTATGGATGATGTAGACGTTGTAGAGGGTCTCTGCACCGGTGGAGGTCATACCTATGGATGATGTAGACGTTGTAGAGGGTCTCTCTGCACCGGTGGAGGTCATACCTATGGATGATGTTGTAGAGGGTCTCACTGCACCGGGGGAGGTCATACCTATGGATGATGTAGACGTTGTAGAGGGTCTCTCTGCACCGGTGGAGGTCATACCTATGGATGATGTAGACGTTGTAGAGGGTCTCTCTGCACCGGTGGAGGTCATACCTATGGATGATGTAGACGTTGTAGAGGGTCTCTCTGCACCGGTGGAGGTCATACCTATGGATGATGTAGACGTTGTAGAGGGTCTCTCTGCACCGGTGGAGGTCATACCTATGGATGATGTAGACGTTGTAGAGGGTCTCTCTGCACCGGTGGAGGTCATACCTATGGATGATGTAGACGTTGTAGAGGGTCTCTCTGCACCGGTGGAGGTCATACCTATGGATGATGTAGACGTTGTAGAGGGTCTCTCTGCACCGGTGGAGGTCATACCTATGGATGATGTAGACGTTGTAGAGGGTCTCTCTGCACCGGTGGAGGTCATACCTATGGATGATGTAGACGTTGTAGAGGGTCTCTCTGCACCGGTGGAGGTCATACCTATGGATGATGTTGTAGAGGGTCTCTCTGCACCGGTGGAGGTCATACCTATGGATGATGTAGACGTTGTAGAGGGTCTCTGCACCGGTGGAGGTCATACCTATGGATGATGTAGACGTTGTAGAGGGTCTCTCTGCACCGGTGGAGGTCATACCTATGGATGATGTTGTAGAGGGTCTCACTGCACCGGTGGAGGTCATACCTATGGATGATGTAGACGTTGTAGAGGGTCTCTCTGCACCGGTGGAGGTCATACCTATGGATGATGTAGACGTTGTAGAGGGTCTCTCTGCACCGGTGGAGGTCATACCTATGGATGATGTAGACGTTGTAGAGGGTCTCTCTGCACCGGTGGAGGTCATACCTATGGATGATGTTGTAGAGGGTCTCTCTGCACCGGTGGAGGTCATACCTATGGATGATGTAGACGTTGTAGAGGGTCTCTCTGCACCGGTGGAGGTCATACCTATGGATGATGTAGACGTTGTAGAGGGTCTCTCTGCACCGGTGGAGGTCATACCTATGGATGATGTAGACGTTGTAGAGGGTCTCTGCACCGGTGGAGGTCATACCTATGGATGATGTAGACGTTGTAGAGGGTCTCTCTGCACCGGTGGAGGTCATACCTATGGATGATGTAGACGTTGTAGAGGGTCTCTCTGCACCGGTGGAGGTCATACCTATGGATGATGTAGACGTTGTAGAGGGTCTCTCTGCACCGGTGGAGGTCATACCTATGGATGATGTAGACGTTGTAGAGGGTCTCTCTGCACCGGTGGAGATCATACCTATGGATGATGTAGACGTTGTAGAGGGTCTCTCTGCCCCGGTGGAGGTCATACCTATGGATGATGTAGACGTTGTAGAGGGTCTCTCTGCACCGGTGGAGGTCATACCTATGGATGATGTAGACGTTGTAGAGGGTCTCTCTGCACCGGTGGAGGTCATACCTATGGATGATGTAGACGTTGTAGAGGGTCTCTCTGCACCGGTGGAGGTCATACCTATGGATGATGTAGACGTTGTAGAGGGTCTCTCTGCACCGGTGGAGGTCATACCTATGGATGATGTAGACGTTGTAGAGGGTCTCTGCACCGGTGGAGGTCATACCTATGGATGATGTAGACGTTGTAGAGGGTCTCTGCACCGGTGGAGGTCATACCTATGGATGATGTAGACGTTGTAGAGGGTCTCTCTGCACCGGTGGAGGTCATACCTATGGATGACGTAGACGTTGTAGAGGGTCTCTCTGCACCGGTGGAGGTCATACCTATGGATGATGTAGACGTTGTAGAGGGTCTCTCTGCACCGGTGGAGGTCATACCTATGGATGATGTAGACGTTGTAGAGGGTCTCTCTGCACCGGTGGAGGTCATACCTATGGATGATGTAGACGTTGTAGAGGGTCTCTCTGCACCGGTGGAGGTCATACCTATGGATGATGTAGACGTTGTAGAGGGTCTCTCTGCACCGGTGGAGGTCATACCTATGGATGATGTTTGTAGAGGGTCTCTGCACCGGTGGAGGTCATACCTATGGATGATGTAGACGTTGTAGAGGGTCTCTGCACCGGTGGAGGTCATACCTATGGATGATGTAGACGTTGTAGAGGGTCTCTCTGCACCGGTGGAGGTCATACCTATGGATGATGTTGTAGAGGGTCTCACTGCACCGGGGGAGGTCATACCTATGGATGATGTAGACGTTGTAGAGGGTCTCTCTGCACCGGTGGAGGTCATACCTATGGATGATGTAGACGTTGTAGAGGGTCTCTCTGCACCGGTGGAGGTCATACCTATGGATGATGTAGACGTTGTAGAGGGTCTCTCTGCACCGGTGGAGGTCATACCTATGGATGATGTGACGTTGTAGAGGGTCTCTCTGCACCGGTGGAGGTCATACCTATGGATGATGTAGACGTTGTAGAGGGTCTCTCTGCACCGGTGGAGGTCATACCTATGGATGATGTAGACGTTGTAGAGGGTCTCTCTGCACCGGTGGAGGTCATACCTATGGATGATGTAGACGTTGTAGAGGGTCTCTCTGCACCGGTGGAGGTCATACCTATGGATGATGTAGACGTTGTAGAGGGTCTCTCTGCACCGGTGGAGGTCATACCTATGGATGATGTAGACGTTGTAGAGGGTCTCTCTGCACCGGTGGAGGTCATACCTATGGATGATGTTGTAGAGGGTCTCTGCACCGGTGGAGGTCATACCTATGGATGATGTAGACGTTGTAGAGGGTCTCTGCACCGGTGGAGGTCATACCTATGGATGATGTAGACGTTGTAGAGGGTCTCTGCACCGGTGGAGGTCATACCTATGGATGATGTAGACGTTGTAGAGGGTCTCTGCACCGGTGGAGGTCATACCTATGGATGATGTTGTAGAGGGTCTCACTGCACCGGGGGAGGTCATACCTATGGATGATGTAGACGTTGTAGAGGGTCTCTCTGCACCGGTGGAGGTCATACCTATGGATGATGTAGACGTTGTAGAGGGTCTCTCTGCACCGGTGGAGGTCATACCTATGGATGATGTAGACGTTGTAGAGGGTCTCTCTGCACCGGTGGAGGTCATACCTATGGATGATGTAGACGTTGTAGAGGGTCTCTCTGCACCGGTGGAGGTCATACCTATGGATGATGTAGACGTTGTAGAGGGTCTCTCTGCACCGGTGGAGGTCATACCTATGGATGATGTGACGTTGTAGAGGGTCTCTCTGCACCGGTGGAGGTCATACCTATGGATGATGTAGACGTTGTAGAGGGTCTCTGCACCGGTGGAGGTCATACCTATGGATGATGTAGACGTTGTAGAGGGTCTCTCTGCACCGGTGGAGGTCATACCTATGGATGATGTAGACGTTGTAGAGGGTCTCTCTGCACCGGTGGAGGTCATACCTATGGATGATGTAGACGTTGTAGAGGGTCTCTCTGCACCGGTGGAGGTCATACCTATGGATGATGATTGTAGAGGGTCTCTGCACCGGTGGAGGTCATACCTATGGATGATGAGGTTGTCTCTCTGCACCGGTGGAGGTCATACCTATGGATGATGTAGACGTTGTAGAGGGTCTCTCTGCACCGGTGGAGGTCATACCTATGGATGATGTTGTAGAGGGTCTCACTGACCGGGGAGGTCATACCTATGGATGATGTAGACGTTGTAGAGGGTCTCTCTGCACCGGTGGAGGTCATACCTATGGATGATGTAGACGTTGTAGAGGGTCTCTCTGCACCGGTGGAGGTCATACCTATGGATGATGTAGACGTTGTAGAGGGTCTCTCTGCACCGGTGGAGGTCATACCTATGGATGATGTTGTAGAGGGTCTCTCTGCACCGGTGGAGGTCATACCTATGGATGATGTAGACGTTGTAGAGGGTCTCTCTGCACCGGTGGAGGTCATACCTATGGATGATGTAGACGTTGTAGAGGGTCTCTCTGCACCGGTGGAGGTCATACCTATGGATGATGTTGTAGAGGGTCTCTCTGCACCGGTGGAGGTCATACCTATGGATGATGTAGACGTTGTAGAGGGTCTCTCTGCACCGGTGGTGGTCATACCTATTGATGATGTTGTAGAGGGTCTCTCTGCACCGGTGGAGGTCATACCTATGGATGATGTAGACGTTGTAGAGGGTCTCTCTGCACCGGTGGAGGTCATACCTATGGATGATGTAGACGTTGTAGAGGGTCTCTCTGCACCGGTGGAGGTCATACCTATGGATGATGTAGACGTTGTAGAGGGTCTCTGCACCGGTGGAGGTCATACCTATGGATGATGTAGACGTTGTAGAGGGTCTCTCTGCACCGGTGGAGGTCATACCTATGGATGATGTAGACGTTGTAGAGGGTCTCTCTGCACGGTGGAGGTCATACCTATGGATGATGTAGACGTTGTAGAGGGTCTCTGCACCGGTGGTGGTCATACCTATGGATGATGTTGTAGAGGGTCTCTCTACACCGGTGGAGGTCATACCTATGGATGATGTAGACGTTGTAGAGGGTCTCTCTGCACCGGTGGAGGTCATACCTATGGATGATGTTGTAGAGGGTCTCTCTGCACCGGTGGAGGTCATACCTATGGATGATGTAGACGTTGTAGAGGGTCTCTCTGCACCGGTGGAGGTCATACCTATGGATGATGTATCATACCTATGGATGATGTAGACGTTGTAGAGGGTCTCTCTGCACCGGTGGAGGTCATACCTATGGATGATGTTGTAGAGGGTCTCACTGCACCGGTGGAGGTCATACCTATGGATGATGTAGACGTTGTAGAGGGTCTCTCTGCACCGGTGGAGGTCATACCTATGGATGATGTAGACGTTGTAGAGGGTCTCTCTGCACCGGTGGAGGTCATACCTATGGATGATGTTGTAGAGGGTCTCACTGCACCGGTGGAGGTCATACCTATGGATGATGTAGACGTTGTAGAGGGTCTCTCTGCACCGGTGGAGGTCATACCTATGGATGATGTAGATGTTGTAGAGGGTCTCTCTGCACCGGTGGAGGTCATACCTATGGATGATGTAGACGTTGTAGAGGGTCTCTCTGCACCGGTGGAGGTCATACCTATGGATGATGTTTGTAGAGGGTCTCTGCACCGGTGGAGGTCATACCTATGGATGATGAGGTTGTAGAGGGTCTCTCTGCACCGGTGGAGGTCACCTATGGATGATGTAGACGTTGTAGAGGGTCTCTCTGCACCGGTGGAGGTCATACCTATGGATGATGTTTGTAGAGGGTCTCTGCACCGGTGGAGGTCATACCTATGGATGATGTAGACGTTGTAGAGGGTCTCTCTGCACCGGTGGAGGTCATACCTATGGATGACGTAGACGTTGTAGAGGGTCTCTCTGCACCGGTGGAGGTCATACCTATGGATGATGTTGTAGAGGGTCTCTGCACCGGTGGAGGTCATACCTATGGATGATGTAGACGTTGTAGAGGGTCTCTCTGCACCGGTGGAGGTCATACCTATGGATGATGTAGACGTTGTAGAGGGTCTCTCTGCACCGGTGGAGGTCATACCTATGGATGATGTAGACGTTGTAGAGGGTCTCTCTGCACCGGTGGAGGTCATACCTATGGATGATGTTGTAGAGGGTCTCTCTGCACCGGTCATACCTATGGATGATGTAGACGTTGTAGAGGGTCTCCAACTGCACCGGTGGAGGTCATACCTATGGATGATGTAGACGTTGTAGAGGGTCTCTCTGCACCGGTGGAGGTCATACCTATGGATGATGTAGACGTTGTAGAGGGTCTCTCTGCACCGGTGGAGGTCATACCTATGGATGATGTAGACGTTGTAGAGGGTCTCTCTGCACCGGTGGAGGTCATACCTATGGATGATGTAGACGTTGTAGAGGGTCTCTCTGCACCGGTGGAGGTCATACCTATGGATGATGTAGACGTTGTAGAGGGTCTCTCTGCACCGGTGGAGGTCATACCTATGGATGATGTTTGTAGAGGGTCTCTGCACCGGTGGAGGTCATACCTATGGATGATGTAGACGTTGTAGAGGGTCTCTCTGCACCGGTGGAGGTCATACCTATGGATGATGTAGACGTTGTAGAGGGTCTCTCTGCACCGGTGGAGGTCATACCTATGGATGATGTTGTAGAGGGTCTCTCTGCACCGGTGGAGGTCATACCTATGGATGATGTAGACGTTGTAGAGGGTCTCTCTGCACCGGTGGAGGTCATACCTATGGATGATGTAGACGTTGTAGAGGGTCTCTCTGCACCGGTGGAGGTCATACCTATGGATGATGTAGACGTTGTAGAGGGTCTCTGCACCGGTGGAGGTCATACCTATGGATGATGTAGACGTTGTAGAGGGTCTCTCTGCACCGGTGGAGGTCATACCTATGGATGATGTAGACGTGTAGAGGGTCTCTCTGCACCGGTGGAGGTCATACCTATGGATGATGTTTGTAGAGGGTCTCTCTGCACCGGTGGAGGTCATACCTATGGATGATGTAGACGTTGTAGAGGGTCTCTCTGCACCGGTGGAGGTCATACCTATGGATGATGTAGACGTTGTAGAGGGTCTCTCTGCACCGGTGGAGGTCATACCTATGGATGATGTAGACGTTGTAGAGGGTCTCTCTGCACCGGTGGAGGTCATACCTATGGATGATGTAGACGTTGTAGAGGGTCTCTCTGCACCGGTGGAGGTCATACCTATGGATGATGTAGACGTTGTAGAGGGTCTCTCTGCACCGGTGGAGGTCATACCTATGGATGATGTAGACGTTGTAGAGGGTCTCTGCACCGGTGGAGGTCATACCTATGGATGATGTTGTAGAGGGTCTGCACCGGTGGAGGGTCATACCTGGATGATGTAGGTGTAGAGGGTCACCGGTGGAGGTCATACCTATGGATGATGTAGACGTTGTAGAGGGTCTCTCTGCACCGGTGGAGGTCATACCTATGGATGATGTTGTAGAGGGTCTCACTGCACCGGGGGAGGTCATACCTATGGATGATGTAGACGTTGTAGAGGGTCTCTCTGCACCGGTGGAGGTCATACCTATGGATGATGTAGACGTTGTAGAGGGTCTCTCTGCACCGGTGGAGGTCATACCTATGGATGATGTAGACGTTGTAGAGGGTCTCTCTGCACCGGTGGAGGTCATACCTATGGATGATGTAGACGTTGTAGAGGGTCTCTCTGCACCGGTGGAGGTCATACCTATGGATGATGTAGACGTTGTAGAGGGTCTCTCTGCACCGGTGGAGGTCATACCTATGGATGATGTAGACGTTGTAGAGGGTCTCTCTGCACCGGTGGAGGTCATACCTATGGATGATGTAGACGTTGTAGAGGGTCTCTCTGCACCGGTGGAGGTCATACCTATGGATGATGTAGACGTTGTAGAGGGTCTCTCTGCACCGGTGGAGGTCATACCTATGGATGATGTAGACGTTGTAGAGGGTCTCTCTGCACCGGTGGAGGTCATACCTATGGATGACGTAGACGTTGTAGAGGGTCTCTCTGCACCGGTGGAGGTCATACCTATGGATGATGTTGTAGAGGGTCTCTGCACCGGTGGAGGTCATACCTATGGATGATGTAGACGTTGTAGAGGGTCTCTGCACCGGTGGAGGTCATACCTATGGATGATGTAGACGTTGTAGAGGGTCTCTCTGCACCGGTGGAGGTCATACCTATGGATGATGTTGTAGAGGGTCTCACTGCACCGGGGGAGGTCATACCTATGGATGATGTAGACGTTGTAGAGGGTCTCTCTGCACCGGTGGAGGTCATACCTATGGATGATGTAGACGTTGTAGAGGGTCTCTCTGCACCGGTGGAGGTCATACCTATGGATGATGTAGACGTTGTAGAGGGTCTCTCTGCACCGGTGGAGGTCATACCTATGGATGATGTAGACGTTGTAGAGGGTCTCTCTGCACCGGTGGAGGTCATACCTATGGATGATGTAGACGTTGTAGAGGGTCTCTGCACCGGTGGAGGTCATACCTATGGATGATGTAGACGTTGTAGAGGGTCTCTCTGCACCGGTGGAGGTCATACCTATGGATGATGTAGACGTTGTAGAGGGTCTCTCTGCACCGGTGGAGGTCATACCTATGGATGATGTAGACGTTGTAGAGGGTCTCTGCACCGGTGGAGGTCATACCTATGGATGATGTAGACGTTGTAGAGGGTCTCTGCACCGGTGGAGGTCATACCTATGGATGATGTAGACGTTGTAGAGGGTCTCTGCACCGGTGGAGGTCATACCTATGGATGATGTAGACGTTGTAGAGGGTCTCTCTGCACCGGTGGAGGTCATACCTATGGATGATGTTTGTAGAGGGTCTCTCTGCACCGGTGGAGGTCATACCTATGGATGATGTAGACGTTGTAGAGGGTCTCTCTGCACCGGTGGAGGTCATACCTATGGATGATGTAGACGTTGTAGAGGGTCTCTCTGCACCGGTGGAGGTCATACCTATGGATGATGTAGACGTTGTAGAGGGTCTCTCTGCACCGGTGGAGGTCATACCTATGGATGATGTTGTAGAGGGTCTCTCTGCACCGGTGGAGGTCATACCTATGGATGATGTAGACGTTGTAGAGGGTCTCTCTGCACCGGTGGAGGTCATACCTATGGATGATGTAGACGTTGTAGAGGGTCTCTCTGCACCGGTGGAGGTCATACCTATGGATGATGTTGTAGAGGGTCTCTGCACCGGTGGAGGTCATACCTATGGATGATGTAGACGTTGTAGAGGGTCTCTCTGCACCGGTGGAGGTCATACCTATGGATGATGTTGTAGAGGGTCTCTCTGCACCGGTGGAGGTCATACCTATGGATGATGTAGACGTTGTAGAGGGTCTCTCTGCACCGGTGGAGGTCATACCTATGGATGATGTAGACGTTGTAGAGGGTCTCTGCACCGGTGGAGGTCATACCTATGGATGATGTAGACGTTGTAGAGGGTCTCTGCACCGGTGGAGGTCATACCTATGGATGATGTAGACGTTGTAGAGGGTCTCTCTGCACCGGTGGAGGTCATACCTATGGATGATGTAGACGTTGTAGAGGGTCTCTCTGCACCGGTGGAGGTCATACCTATGGATGATGTAGACGTTGTAGAGGGTCTCTCTGCACCGGTGGAGGTCATACCTATGGATGATGTAGACGTTGTAGAGGGTCTCTCTGCACCGGTGGAGGTCATACCTATGGATGATGTTGTAGAGGGTCTCTCTGCACCGGTGGAGGTCATACCTATGGATGATGTAGACGTTGTAGAGGGTCTCTCTGCACCGGTGGAGGTCATACCTATGGATGATGTAGACGTTGTAGAGGGTCTCTCTGCACCGGTGGAGGTCATACCTATGGATGATGTTGTAGAGGGTCTCTGCACCGGTGGAGGTCATACCTATGGATGATGTAGACGTTGTAGAGGGTCTCTGCACCGGTGGAGGTCATACCTATGGATGATGTAGACGTTGTAGAGGGTCTCTCTGCACCGGTGGAGGTCATACCTATGGATGATGTAGACGTTGTAGAGGGTCTCTCTGCACCGGTGGAGGTCATACCTATGGATGATGTAGACGTTGTAGAGGGTCTCTCTGCACCGGTGGAGGTCATACCTATGGATGATGTAGACGTTGTAGAGGGTCTCTCTGCACCGGTGGAGGTCATACCTATGGATGATGTAGACGTTGTAGAGGGTCTCTCTGCACCGGTGGAGGTCATACCTATGGATGATGTAGACGTTGTAGAGGGTCTCTCTGCACCGGTGGAGGTCATACCTATGGATGATGTAGACGTTGTAGAGGGTCTCTCTGCACCGGTGGAGGTCATACCTATGGATGATGTAGACGTTGTAGAGGGTCTCTCTGCACCGGTGGAGGTCATACCTATGGATGATGTAGACGTTGTAGAGGGTCTCTCTGCACCGGTGGAGGTCATACCTATGGATGATGTAGACGTTGTAGAGGGTCTCTCTGCACCGGTGGAGGTCATACCTATGGATGATGTAGACGTTGTAGAGGGTCTCTCTGCACCGGTGGAGGTCATACCTATGGATGATGTAGACGTTGTAGAGGGTCTCTCTGCACCGGTGGAGGTCATACCTATGGATGATGTAGACGTTGTAGAGGGTCTCTGCACCGGTGGAGGTCATACCTATGGATGATGTAGACGTTGTAGAGGGTCTCTCTGCACCGGTGGAGGTCATACCTATGGATGATGTAGACGTTGTAGAGGGTCTCTCTGCACCGGTGGAGGTCATACCTATGGATGATGTAGACGTTGTAGAGGGTCTCTCTGCACCGGTGGAGGTCATACCTATGGATGATGTTTGTAGAGGGTCTCTGCACCGGTGGAGGTCATACCTATGGATGATGTAGACGTTGTAGAGGGTCTCTCTGCACCGGTGGAGGTCATACCTATGGATGATGTAGACGTTGTAGAGGGTCTCTCTGCACCGGTGGAGGTCATACCTATGGATGATGTAGACGTTGTAGAGGGTCTCTCTGCACCGGTGGAGGTCATACCTATGGATGATGTAGACGTTGTAGAGGGTCTCTCTGCACCGGTGGAGGTCATACCTATGGATGATGTAGACGTTGTAGAGGGTCTCTCTGCACCGGTGGAGGTCATACCTATGGATGATGTAGACGTTGTAGAGGGTCTCTCTGCACCGGTGGAGGTCATACCTATGGATGATGTTGTAGAGGGTCTCTCTGCACCGGTGGAGGTCATACCTATGGATGATGTAGACGTTGTAGAGGGTCTCTCTGCACCGGTGGAGGTCATACCTATGGATGATGTAGACGTTGTAGAGGGTCTCTCTGCACCGGTGGAGGTCATACCTATGGATGATGTAGACGTTGTAGAGGGTCTCTGCACCGGTGGAGGTCATACCTATGGATGATGTAGACGTTGTAGAGGGTCTCTCTGCACCGGTGGAGGTCATACCTATGGATGATATAGACGTTGTAGAGGGTCTCTGCACCGGTGGAGGTCATACCTATGGATGATGTAGACGTTGTAGAGGGTCTCTGCACCGGTGGAGGTCATACCTATGGATGATGTAGACGTTGTAGAGGGTCTCTCTGCACCGGTGGAGGTCATACCTATGGATGATGTAGACGTTGTAGAGGGTCTCTCTGCACCGGTGGAGGTCATACCTATGGATGATGTTGTAGAGGGTCTCACTGCACCGGGGGAGGTCATACCTATGGATGATGTAGACGTTGTAGAGGGTCTCTCTGCACCGGTGGAGGTCATACCTATGGATGATGTAGACGTTGTAGAGGGTCTCTCTGCACCGGTGGAGGTCATACCTATGGATGATGTAGACGTTGTAGAGGGTCTCTCTGCACCGGTGGAGGTCATACCTATGGATGATGTTGTAGAGGGTCTCTCTGCACCGGTGGAGGTCATACCTATGGATGATGTAGACGTTGTAGAGGGTCTCTGCACCGGTGGAGGTCATACCTATGGATGATGTAGACGTTGTAGAGGGTCTCTCTGCACCGGTGGAGGTCATACCTATGGATGATGACGTTGTAGAGGGTCTCTCTGCACCGGTGGAGGTCATACCTATGGATGATGTAGACGTTGTAGAGGGTCTCTCTGCACCGGTGGAGGTCATACCTATGGATGATGATGTTGTAGAGGGTCTCTGCACCGGTGGAGGTCATACCTATGGATGATGTAGACGTTGTAGAGGGTCTCTCTGCACCGGTGGAGGTCATACCTATGGATGATGTAGACGTTGTAGAGGGTCTCTCTGCACCGGTGGAGGTCATACCTATGGATGATGTAGACGTTGTAGAGGGTCTCTGCACCGGTGGAGGTCATACCTATGGATGATGTAGACGTTGTAGAGGGTCTCTCTGCACCGGTGGAGGTCATACCTATGGATGATGTAGACGTTGTAGAGGGTCTCTCTGCACCGGTGGAGGTCATACCTATGGATGATGTAGACGTTGTAGAGGGTCTCTCTGCACCGGTGGAGGTCATACCTATGGATGATGTAGACGTTGTAGAGGGTCTCTCTGCACCGGTGGAGGTCATACCTATGGATGATGTAGACGTTGTAGAGGGTCTCTCTGCACCGGTGGAGGTCATACCTATGGATGATGTAGACGTTGTAGAGGGTCTCTGCACCGGTGGAGGTCATACCTATGGATGATGTAGACGTTGTAGAGGGTCTCTCTGCACCGGTGGAGGTCATACCTATGGATGATGTTGTAGAGGGTCTCTGCACCGGTGGAGGTCATACCTATGGATGATGTAGACGTTGTAGAGGGTCTCTGCACCGGTGGAGGTCATACCTATGGATGATGTAGACGTTGTAGAGGGTCTCTCTGCACCGGTGGAGGTCATACCTATGGATGATGTTGTAGAGGGTCTCACTGCACCGGGGGAGGTCATACCTATGGATGATGTAGACGTTGTAGAGGGTCTCTCTGCACCGGTGGAGATCATACTTATGGATGATGTAGACGTTGTAGAGGGTCTCTCTGCACCGGTGGAGGTCATACCTATGGATGATGTAGACGTTGTAGAGGGTCTCTCTGCACCGGTGGAGGTCATACCTATGGATGATGTTGTAGAGGGTCTCTGCACCGGTGGAGGTCATACCTATGGATGATGTAGACGTTGTAGAGGGTCTCTCTGCACCGGTGGAGGTCATACCTATGGATGATGTAGACGTTGTAGAGGGTCTCTCTGCACCGGTGGAGGTCATACCTATGGATGATGTTGTAGAGGGTCTCTCTGCACCGGTGGAGGTCATACCTATGGATGATGTAGACGTTGTAGAGGGTCTCTCTGCACCGGTGGTGGTCATACCTATTGATGATGTTGTAGAGGGTCTCTCTGCACCGGTGGAGGTCATACCTATGGATGATGTAGACGTTGTAGAGGGTCTCTGCACCGGTGGAGGTCATACCTATGGATGATGTAGACGTTGTAGAGGGTCTCTCTGCACCGGTGGAGGTCATACCTATGGATGATGTTGTAGAGGGTCTCTCTGCACCGGTGGAGGTCATACCTATGGATGATGTAGACGTTGTAGAGGGTCTCTCTGCACCGGTGGAGGTCATACCTATGGATGATGTAGACGTTGTAGAGGGTCTCTCTGCACCGGTGGAGGTCATACCTATGGATGATGTAGACGTTGTGTAGAGGGTCTCTCTGCACCGGTGGAGGTCATACCTATGGATGATGTAGACGTTGTAGAGGGTCTCTGCACCGGTGGTGGTCATACCTATGGATGATGTTGTAGAGGGTCTCTACACCGGTGGAGGTCATACCTATGGATGATGTAGACGTTGTAGAGGGTCTCTCTGCACCGGTGGTGGTCATACCTATTGATGATGTTGTAGAGGGTCTCTCTGCACCGGTGGAGGTCATACCTATGGATGATGTAGACGTTGTAGAGGGTCTCTCTGCACCGGTGGAGGTCATACCTATGGATGATGTAGATTGTAGAGGGTCTCTGCACCGGTGGAGGTCATACCTATGATGATAGACGTTGTAGAGGGTCTCTCTGCACCGGTGGAGGTCATACCTATGGATGATGTAGACGTGGAGGGTGATGTGGTGGTCATACCTTGGATGATGTTGTAGAGGGTCTCTCTGCACCGGTGGAGGTCATACCTATGGATGATGTAGACGTTGTAGAGGGTCTCTCTGCACCGGTGGAGGTCATACCTATGGATGATGTAGACGTTGTAGAGGGTCTCTGCACCGGTGGAGGTCATACCTATGGATGATGTAGACGTTGTAGAGGGTCTCTCTGCACCGGTGGAGGTCATACCTATGGATGATGTAGACGTTGTAGAGGGTCTCTCTGCACCGGTGGAGGTCATACCTATGGATGATGTAGACGTTGTAGAGGGTCTCTCTGCACCGGTGGAGGTCATACCTATGGATGATGTAGACGTTGTAGAGGGTCTCTCTGCACCGGTGGAGGTCATACCTATGGATGATGTAGACGTTGTAGAGGGTCTCTCTGCACCGGTGGAGGTCATACCTATGGATGATGTAGACGTTGTAGAGGGTCTCTGCACCGGTGGAGGTCATACCTATGGATGATGTAGACGTTGTAGAGGGTCTCTCTGCACCGGTGGAGGTCATACCTATGGATGATGTAGACGTTGTAGAGGGTCTCTCTGCACCGGTGGAGGTCATACCTATGGATGATGTTGTAGAGGGTCTCTCTGCACCGGTGGAGGTCATACCTATGGATGATGTAGACGTTGGAGGGTCTCTCTGCACCGGTGGAGGTCATACCTATGGATGATGTAGACGTTGTAGAGGGTCTCTCTGCACCGGTGGAGGTCATACCTATGGATGATGTTGTAGAGGGTCTCTCTGCACCGGTGGAGGTCATACCTATGGATGATGTAGACGTTGTAGAGGGTCTCTCTGCACCGGTGGAGGTCATACCTATGGATGATGTGACGTTGTAGAGGGTCTCTGCACCGGTGGAGGTCATACCTATGGATGATGTAGACGTTGTAGAGGGTCTCCTGCACCGGTGGAGGTCATACCTATGGATGATGTTGTTGTAGAGGTCTCTCTGCACCGGTGGAGGTCATACTCTATGGATGATGTAGACGTTGTAGAGGGTCTCTCTGCACCGGTGGAGGTCATACCTATGGATGATGTAGACGTTGTAGAGGGTCTCTCTGCACCGGTGGAGGTCATACCTATGGATGATGTAGACGTTGTAGAGGGTCTCTCTGCACCGGTGGAGGTCATACCTATGGATGACGTAGACGTTGTAGAGGGTCTCTCTGCACCGGTGGAGGTCATACCTATGGATGACGTGAGACGTAGAGGGTCTTGCACCGGTAGAGGGTGATGTTGTAGAGGGTCTCTGCACCGGTGGAGGTCATACCTATGGATGATGTGAGACGTTGTAGAGGGTCTCTCTGCACCGGTGGAGGTCATACCTATGGATGATGTAGACGTTGTAGAGGGTCTCTCTGCACCGGTGGAGGTCATACCTATGGATGATGTAGACGTTGTAGAGGGTCTCTCTGCACCGGTGGAGGTCATACCTATGGATGATGTCTTGTAGAGGGTCTCTGCACCGGTGGAGGTCATACCTATGGATGATGTAGACGTTGTAGAGGGTCTCTGCACCGGTGGAGGTCATACCTATGGATGATGTAGACGTTGTAGAGGGTCTCTGCACCTATGGAGGTCATACCTATGGATGATGTAGACGTTGTAGAGGGTCTCTGCACCGGTGGAGGTCATACCTATGGATGATGTACACGTTGTAGAGGGTCTCTCTGGCACCAGTGGAGGTCATACCTATGGATGACGTAGACGTTGTAGAGGGTCTCTCTGCACTCGGTGGGAGGTCATACCTATGGATGATGTGAGACGTTGTAGAGGGTCTCTCTGCACCGGTGGAGGTCATACCCTATGGATGATGTTGTAGAGGGTCTCACTGCACCGGGGAGGTCATACCCAATGGATGATGTCTCGTTGTAGAGGGTCTCTCTGCACCGGTGGAGGTCATACCTATGGATGATGTAGACGTGTAGAGGGTCTCTCTGCACCGGTGGAGGTCATACCTATGGATGATGCTGTAGAGGGTCTCTGCACCGGTGGAGGACATACCTTTGGATGATGTAGACGTTGTAGAGGGTCTCTCTGCACCGGTGGAGGTCATACCTATGGATGATGTTGTAGAGGGTCTCACTGCACCGGTGGAGGTCATACCTATGGATGATGTAGACGTTGTAGAGGGTCTCTCTGCACCGGTGGTGGTCATACCTATGGATGATGTAGACGTTGTAGAGGGTCTCTCTGCACTGGTGGAGGTCATACCTATGGATGAGATGTAGACGTTGTAGAGGGTCTCTCTGCACCGGTGGAGGTCATACCTATGGATGATGTAGACGTTGTAGAGGGTCTCTCTGCACCGGTGGAGGTCATACCTATGGATGATGTAGACGTTGTAGAGGGTCTCTGCACCGGTGGAGGTCATACCTATGGATGATGTAGACGTTGTAGAGGGTCTCTCTGCACCGGTGGAGGTCATACCTATGGATGATGTAGACGTTGTAGAGGTCTCTCTGCACCGGTGGAGGTCATACCTATGGATGATGTTGTAGAGGGTCTCTGCACCGGTGGAGGTCATACCTATGGATGATGTAGACGTTGTAGAGGGTCTCTCTGCACCGGTGGAGGTCATACCTATGGATGACGTTGTAGAGGGTCTCTCTGCACCGGTGGAGGTCATACCTATGGATGATGTAGACGTTGTAGAGGGTCTCTCTGCACCGGTGGAGGTCATACCTATGGATGATGTTGATGTTAAAGAGGGTCTCCTGCACCGGTGGAGGTCATACCTATGGATGATGTGACGTTGTAGAGGTCTCTCTGCACCGGTGGAGGTCATACCTATGGATGATGTAGACGTTGTAGAGGGTCTCTCTGCACCGGTGGAGGTCATACCTATGGATGATGTAGACGTTGTAGAGGGTCTCTCTGCACCGGTGGAGGTCATACTTATGGATGATGTAGACGTTGTAGAGGGTCTCTCTGCACCGGTGGAGGTCATACCTATGGATGATGTTGTAGAGGGTCTCTCTGCACCGGTGGAGTCATACCTGGATGATGTAGACGTTGTAGAGGGTCTCTCTGCACCGGTGGAGGTCATACCTATGGATGATGTAGACGTTGGAGGGGTCTCTCTGCACCGGTGGAGGTCATACCTATGGATGATGGTAGACGTTGTAGAGGGTCTCTCTGCACCGGTGGAGGTCATACCTATGGATGATGTAGACGTTGTAGAGGGTCTCTCTGCACCGTGGAGGTCATACCTATGGATGATGTAGACGTTGTAGAGGGTCTCTGCACGGTGGAGGTCATACCTATGGATGATGTAGGACGTTGTAGAGGGTCTCTCTGCACCGGTGGAGGTCATACCTATGGATGATGTAGACGTTGTAGAGGTCTCTCTGCACCGGTGGAGGTCATACCTATGGATGATGTTGACGCTTGTAGAGGGTCTCTCTGCCGGTGGAGGTCATACCTATGGATGATGTAGAAGCGTTGTAGAGGGTCTCTGCACCGGTGGAGGTCATACCTATGGATGATGTAGACGTTGTAGAGGGTCTCTCTGCACCGGTGGAGGTCATACCTATGGATGATGTTGTAGAGGGTCTCTCTGCACCGGTGGAGGTCATACCTATGGATGATGTAGACGTTGAGGGTCTCTCTGCACCGGTGGAGGTCATACTTATGGATGATGTAGACGTTGTAGAGGGTCTCTCTGCACCGGTGGAGGTCATACCTATGGATGATGTAGACGTTGTAGAGGGTCTCTCTGCACCGGTGGAGGTCATACCTATGGATGATGTAGACGTTGTAGAGGGTCTCTCTGCACCGGTGGAGGTCATACCTATGGATGATGAGACGCTGTAGAGGGTCTCTCTGCACCGGTGGAGGTCATACCTATGGATGATGATGTTGTAGAGGGTCTCTGCACCGGTGGAGGTCATACCTATGGATGATGTAGACGTTGTAGAGGGTCTTCTGCACCGGTGGAGGTCATACCTATGGATGATGTAGACGTTGTAGAGGGTCTCTCTGCACCGGTGGAGGTCATACCTATGGATGATGAGACGTTGTAGAGGGTCTCTGCACGGTGGAGGTCATACCTATGGATGATGTAGACGTTGTAGAGGGTCTCTGCACCGGTGGAGGTCATACCTATGGATGATGTTGTAGAGGTCTCTCTGCACCGGTGGAGGTCATACCTATGGATGATGTAGACGTTGTAGAGGGTCTCTCTGCACCGGTGGAGGTCATACCTATGGATGATGTAGACGTTGTAGAGGGTCTCTCTGCACCGGTGGAAGGTCATACCTATGGATGATGTTGTAGAGGTCTCTCTGCACGGTGGAGGTCATACCTATGGATGATGTGGTAGACGTTGTAGAGGGTCTCTGCACCGGTGGAGGTCATACCTATGGATGATGTAGACGTTGTAGAGGGTCTCTCTGCACGGTGGAGGTCATACCTATGGATGATGTAGACGTTGTAGAGGGTCTCTCTGCACCGGTGGAGGTCATACCTATGGATGATGTGAACGTTGTAGAGGGTCTCTGCGGTGGAGGTCATACCTATGGATGACGATGACGTTGTAGAGGGTCTCTCTGCACCGGTGGAGGTCATACCTATGGATGATGTGAAGCGTTGTAGAGGGTCTCTCTGCACCGGTGGAGGTCATACCTATGGATGATGTAGGCGTTGTAGAGGGTCTCTCTGCACCGGTGGAGGTCATACCTATGGATGATGTTTTGTAGAGGTCTCTGCACCGGTGGAGGTCATACCTATGGATGATTTGAGACGTTGTAGAGGGTCTCTGCACGGTGGAGGTCATACCTGTGGATGATGTAGGCGTTGTAGAGGGTCTCTCTGCACCGGTGGAGGTCATACCTATGGATGATGTTGTAGAGATCTCACTGCACCGGTGGAGTCATACCTATGGATGATGTAGGCGTTGTAGAGGGGTCTCTCTGCACCGGTGGAGGTCATACCTATGGATGATGTAGATGTTGTAGAGGGTCTCTGCACCGGGGAGGTCATACCTATGGATGATGTAGGCGTTGTAGAGGGTCTCTCTGCACCGGTGGAGATCATACCTATGGATGATGTAGCGTTGTAGAGGGTCTCTCTGCACCGGTGGAGGTCATACCTATGGATGATGTAGGCGTTGTAGAGGGTCTCTGCCGGTGGAGGTCATACCTATGGATGATGTAGACATTGTAGAGGGTCTCTCTGCACCCGGTGGAGGTCATACCTATGGATGATGTAGACGTTGTAGAGGTCTCTCTGCACGGTGGTGGTCATACCTATGGATGATGTTGTAGAGGTCTCTCTGCACGGTGGAGGTCATACCTATGGATGATGTTTGTAGAGGGTCTCTCTGCACACTGTGGTCATACCTATGGATGATGTAGACGTTGTAGAGAGGTCTCTCTGCACCGGTGGAGGTCATACCTATGGATGATGTTTGTAGAGGGTCTCTCTGCACCGGTGGAGTCATACCTATGGATGATGTAGACGTTGTAGAGGGTCTCTGCACCGGTGGAGGTCATACCTATGGATGATGTAGACGTTGTAGAGGGTCTCTCTGCACCGGTGGAGGTCATACCTATGGATGATGTTTGTAGAGGGTCTCACTGCACCGGGGAGTCATACCTATGGATGATGTAGACGTTGTAGAGGGTCTCTCTGCACCGGTGGAGGTCATACCTATGGATGATGTAGACGTTGTAGAGGGTCTCTGCACCGGTGGAGGTCATACCTATGGATGATGTAGACGTTGTATAGGGTCTCTCTGCACCGGTGGAGGTCATACCTATGGATGATGTTGACGTTGTAGAGGGTCTCTCTGCACCGGTGGAGGTCATACCTATGGATGATGTAGACGTTGTAGAGGGTCTCTCTGCACCGGTGGAGGTCATACCTATGGATGATGTAGACGTTGTAGAGGGTCTCTCTGCACCGGTGGTGGTCATACCTATGGATGATGTTGAGCGTTGTAGAGGGTCTCTGCACCGGTGGAGGTCATACCTATGGATGATGGCAACGTTGTAGGGGTCTCTCTGCACCGGTGAGTCATACCTATGGATGATGTAGACGTTGTAGAGGGTCTCTCTGCACCGTGGAGGTCATACCTATGGATGATGTAGACGTTGTAGAGGGTCTCTCTGCACCGGTGGAGTCATACCTATGATGATGTTTGTGAGGGTCTCTCTGCACCGGTGGTGGTCATACCTATGGATGATGTAGACGTTGTAGAGGGTCTCTCACCGGTGGAGGTCATACCTATGGATGATGTAGACGTTGTAGAGGGTCTCTCTGCACCGGTGGAGGTCATACCTATGGATGATGTTGTAGAGGGTCTCTCTGCACCGTGGAGGTCATACCTATGGATGATGTAGGCGTTGTAGAGGGTCTCTCTGCACCGGTGGAGGTCATACCTATGGATGATGTAGATGTTGTAGAGAGTCTCTCTGCACCGGTGGAGGTCATACCTATGGATGATGTAGGCGTTGTAGAGGGTCTCTCTGCACCGGTGGAGTCATACCTATGGATGATGTAGACGTTGTAGAGGTCTCTCTGCCGGTGGAGGTCATACCTATGGATGATGTTTGTAGAGGTCTCACTGCACCGGGGAGGTCATACCTATGGATGATGTAGACGTTGTAGAGGGTCTCTGCACCGGTGGAGGTCATACCTATGGATGATGTAGACGTTGTAGAGGTCTCTGCACCGGTGGGAGGTCATACCTATGGATGATGTTGTAGAGGGTCTCTGCACCGGTGGAGGTCATACCTATGGATGATGTAGACGTTGTAGAAGGTTCTCTGCACCCGGTGGAGAGTCATACCTATGGATGATGTAGGCGTTGTGAGGGTCTCTCTGCACCGGTGGAGGTCATACCTATGGATGATGTAGACGTTGTAGAGGTCTCTCTGCACCGGTGGAGGTCATACCTATGGATGATGTAGAGCGTTGTAGAGGTCTCTGCACGGTGGAGGTCATACCTATGGATGATGTTTGCAGAGGTCTCTGCACGGTGGAGGTCATACCTATGGATGATGTAGACGTTGTAGAGGGTCTCTCTGCACCGGTGGGAGGTCATACCTATGGATGATGTAGACGTTGTAGAGGGTCTCTCTGCGGTGGAGGTCATACCTATGGATGATGAGGCGTTGTAGAGGTCTCTCTGCACCGGTGGAGGTCATACCTATGGATGATGTAGGCGTTGTAGAGGGTCTCTGCGGTGGAGGTCATACCTATGGATGATGTAGGCGTTGTAGAGTCTCTCTGCACCGGTGGAGGTCATACCTATGGATGATGTAGACGTTGTAGAGGTCTCTCTGCACCGGTGAGTCATACCTATGGATGATGTAGGCGTTGTAGAGGGTCTCTCTGCACCGGTGGAGGTCATGCCTATGGATGATGTAGACGTTGTAGAGGTCTCTCTGCACCGGTGGAGGTCATACCTATGGATGATATGGGCGCAGAGGGTCTCTGCACCGGTGGAGGTCATACCTATGGATGATGTAGACGTTGTAGAGGGTCTTCTGCACCGGTGGAGGTCATACCTATGGATGATGTAGACGTTTTAGAGGGTCTCTCTGCCGGTGGAGGTCATACCTATGGATGACGAGACGTTGTTGAGGCCTCTGCACGGTGGAGGTCATACCTATGGATGATGTGACGTTGTAGAGGGTCTCTCTGCACCGTGGAGGTCATACCTATGGATGATGGTGACGTTGTAGAGGGTCTCTGCACCGTGGTGGTCATACCTATGGATGATGTAGACGTTGCAGAGGGTCTCTCTGCACCGTGGAGGTCATACCTATGGATGATGTAGACGTTGTAGAGGGGTCTCTCTGCACCGGTGGAGGTCATACCTATGGATGATGTTGTAGAGGGTCTCTGCACCAGTGGAGGTCATACCTATGGATGATGTGAGCGTTGTAGAGGGTCTCTGCACCGGTGGAGGTCATACCTATGGATGATGTAGACGTTGTAGAGGATCTCTCTGCACCGGTGGAGTCATACTATGAATGATGATGTTGCAGGTCTCACTGCACCGGTGGAGGCTATACCTATGGATGATGTAGACGTTGTAGAGGGTCTTCTGCACCGGTGGAGATCATACCTATGGATGATGTAGACGTTGTAGAGGGTCTTCTGCACCGGTGGAGGTCATACCTATGGATGATGTAGACGTTGTAGAGGGTCTCTCTGCACCGGTGGAGGTCATACTCTATGGATGATGTTTGTAGAGGGTCTCTCTGCACGGTGGAGATCATACCTATGGATGATGTAGACGTTGTAGAGGTCTCTCTGCACCGGTGGTGGTCATACCTATGGATGATGATGTTGTAGAGGTCTCTCAACACCGGTGGAGGTCATACCTATGGATGATGTGACGTTGTAGGGTCTCTGCACCGGTGGAGGTCATACCTATGGATGATGTAGACGTTGTAGAGGGTCTCTCTGCACTGTGGAAGTCATACCTATGGATGATGTGAGGCGTTGTAGAGGGTCTTCTGCACCGGTGGAGTCATACCTATGGGATGATGTAGACGTTGTAGAGGGTCTCTGCACCGGTGGAGGTCATACCTATGGATGACGAGACGTTGTAGAGGGCCCTCTGCACCGGTGGAAGGTCATACTATGGATGACGTAGACGTTGTAGAGGGTCTCTGCACCGGTGGAGGGTCATACCTGGATGATGTAGACGTTGTAGAGGGGTGCTCTGCAGTGGGGGAGGTCATACTTATGGATGACGACGTTGTAGAGGGTCTCTCTGCACCGGTGGGAGGTCATACCTATGGATGACGTAGACATTTGTAGAAGGCCTCTGCACCGGTGGAGGTCATACCTATGGATGATGATGTTGTAGAGGGTCTCTCTGCTGTGGAGTCATACCTATGGATGATGTAGGACATTGTAGAGGGTCTCTCTGCACCGGTGGAGGTCATACCATGGATGACGAGACGTTGTAGAGGGTCTCTGCACGGTGGAGGTCGCCTATGGATGATGTAGACGTTGTAGAGGTCCTCTGCACCGGTGGTGGTCATACCTATGGATGATGTAGACGTTGTAGAGGGTCTCTCTGCACCGGTGGAGGTCATACCTATGGATGATGTTGTAGAGGGTCTCTGCACCGTGGAGGTCATACTATGGATGATGTAGACGTTGTAGAGGGTCTCTGCACCGGTGGGAGGTCATACCTATGGATGATGTAGACGCTGTAGAGGGTTCCTCTGCACCAGGAGGTCATACCTATGGACAGATGTTGTAGAGGATCTCTACTGCACTGGGAGGTCATACCTATGGATGATGTAGACGTTGTAGAGGGTCTCTCTG